>NC_060274.1:99903109-99987556 GCF_021613505.1 Equus quagga
CTGAGCAGTCAAGCCATGGAATTAAGAGTCATAACAAAACACTATTTTATGCCTTTAAGTTTTTAGGTATTTACTTTATTCAGCAATCAATAACTAAAATATTAGCCAAGAAACCTTGAAATAATAGATTTATCTAAGTCCCTAAGAGAGAGCCTTGTCTTCCACGACTGTCCATAGGAGAAGTGAATTTTCTAGTTTTGCCTATTCCTCATCAAGTCATACGACAACACTTGTCATATCCCTGCCCATCAATTATGGCTCTGGAGGATTTAGAGTAATTTGAATGATTCTGAAAGGAAATGCTTTTGATGTCTTTTGCCAGATCATGTTGCTGAGCACTATTGTGTGAGAACCTTTCCTGTATACTCTAACCTTCCACTCCAGTGATCATTATAGGGTCACCAGATTCTTTCAATCTTCAGTCAACAAATATTCATTTAAAATTCACTGAACAAATATTTATTGAGTACCTAAGATACGCCCAGCTCTAGTGGTCTAGCGGTTAAGATTTGATGCTTTCACTACAGCAGCCCTGGTTACTCTCCTGGTCAGGGAACCACACCACCCGTCTGTCAGTTGTCATACAGCGGCGGCTGTATCTTACTGTGATGCTGAAAGCCATGCCACTGGTATTTCAAATACTAGCAGAGTCACTCATGATGGACAGGTTTCAGAGGAGCTTCTGGACTAAAACAGACTAGGAAGAAGGACCTGGCCACCCACTTCTGAAAAATTGGCCATGAAAACCCTATGAATAGCAGCAGAGCCTTGTCTGATGTAGCGCGAGAAGGTGAGAGGATGGTGCAAAAAGACCAGGCAGGGTTCCACTCTGCTGCACAGTGTTGCTAGGAATTGAGATCCACTCCACAGCACTAACAACAAAGACCTACAATATGGCAGGTCCTGTTCTAGGCACTGCTATTATAATAATGAACAAAATAGAGAAAAATCCCTGTCCCCTTGGAGGGGGGAGACTGACAGTAAGCAGAATAAATACATAGAATATATAGTTTCTAGAGAGTGGTCAGTGTTAAGGAGAAAAACTAAAGCAGGGAAAGGGAATAGAGAAAATGTTAAAAGATAGACGTTAAAATTTTAGAACAAAGATGGCTTCACTGAGAAGATGGCATTTGAGTAAAGGGCTTTAGGAAAAGAGGGAGAGAACCACAGGGACTCTAGGCGAAAGCAGAAAAATAGCAAGTACAAAGAACTTGAGGCAAGACTGTGCCTGCAGTATTCAAGACACAGAGATGAGGCCACTGTGGCTGGAGCTGGGTGAGCAAGGGCACGGCAGTAAAGGATAAGGTCTGCGAGTTAACGGGGGTCTAGATCACAAGGGATCTTTAGTTGTAGTCGGGATTGAGATTGGAAGTTGTGGAGAGTTTGAGCAGAGGGGTGATATGATCTAAGTATTTAAGAGAATTATCTGGCTTTTGTGTTAAAAACAGACTGGGAACAAAGGACAAAAGATGACAAAAGAAAACCAACCCAGACATCATTGCAACAATCCAGGCAAGAGGAGAATGACTTGTACCCGAATGGTAACAGTCCAGGTGGTGAGAACTGGACAGGTTAGACAGCCTGGAGATACAACTGAAAACAGAGTCAGACAAGAGAATTTACTCACACTTTAGATGTGGGATGTGATTAATAAGAGGTGTTAAGCATTACTCCAAAGTTTCAGCCTGAGAAACTGGAAGAATGGAGTTTCCATTAACTGAGATGAGGAAGCCTGGAGGTTTTTATATAAAGAGTTTAGTCTTAGACATATTACTTTTGAGATGGTTATTAAACCTCCAACTGAAGATGCCGAGGAGGAAGTTTTAGCACAAGCCTGGAATCCAGGATAGAGATTCCAGCCAGAGATATAAATATGGAAGCCATCAGCATATGGTATTTAAAACCCTGAGATACGATAAAAATCACTACGGGGCTGAGTAGATAGAAAAGACAAGAGGCCTAAAGACTGAGTACAGGGCATTCTAAAGTGTACAGGCTGGGAGAGTGAGGATGTGGAGGGGGAATGAAAGAGATTGAACAGGAGCAAGCAAAGTAGAAAGAAGGCAGCAAAGTATGGTATCTAGGAAACTAAGTGAAGATGTTCTAAGGAAGAGAGTGTAACTGACCACGTCAAATGCTGTCGACAGTTCAAGGAAGATAAGATGCTGAGAGTTGGTTATTGGATTTAATAATACAAACTGTATTGGTGATCTTAATAAGAGCAGTTTTTGTCCAGCACTGGTGGTGAAAGCCTAATGGATTAAGTTCAAGAGAGAAAAGAAATAGAGAAAGTGAGCCAGTCAATAGAGAATTCTTTCAAAGAGTTTTGTTTTAAAGAGAAGCAGCAAAACGAAGTTGGTGCAGTAAGACTTTTTTAAAGCAGAAATAACAGCAGTTGCTATGTTGATGGGAATGATCCAAAAGAGAGGGAATAATTATGATCCAAGAGAAGGGGTGAGAATTACTGGAGTCATACCTTCAGTAGGTAAAAAGGGATGAAATATAGTACATCAGGGAGCGTTCAGCCTTAGCTAAGAGGATAGACAGTTCAAATTCATTGTTAGTAACAGGAAAGAAGGTAGAATGAATGGACGCAGATGTAGGATTTAAGTAGATGAGGTAGGAGAGTTCTGGAAGTTCTCCTCTGAAGGCTTCTATTTTGCCAGTGAAACAGGAACCAAGGTCATCAGCTAAGAGTGATTATGGTGGACGGATGCAGCGTTGGAGGTTTGAAGAGAGGATCAGAAAGTATGGAGTAATGAAGAAGGAAAGTCTGGATTAGGGCTATACAGTATCATTGAAGGACAATGTCACCTACTTAGGGACAGTGGTCCAGTGGTCCTAAGAGCGTGTGAGAGCAGTTATCATTGTCGTGTGCTTCCTTCGGTTCCTCCATGTGGGTGCAGGAGCAGCAGAGCTGGATTTAACCAGGCTGTGTTTGGCTAATCACAGCAGCATCTCACCCCCGCCCCCCCAGGCCCCCTCACCTCCTCACAGAAATATCGACTATCTCCTCCCTAACACATAGGAATATTGTTCAGATGTCCTGGGGATTCTGACTCAGTTTTTAATACCTCTCCCAACAATGTCTTGGAAAAGTTTTGTTTGCGTCTTATCTTTCACTTTTCCTCTTCTCATCCCACAATTCATATGTTTTTCTATCTTAAATACTAAGCAATATAGTTGTATCCTGACTAACCAATTTTCCAAAAGGTGAAAAGACAACTGTGGAAGGAGATGTATAATTAGGAGACTAACAATATCTCAATAATGTTAAATATCATTTATTAAGCACCTTTTATCTCCTGGGCACTTAACACACATTTCTCATCCTTTCAACAAGTTTCTCCATTTTAGGGGAATGGAAACTTAGAAAGTAAAATGAGTCACCCAGCTAATAAACGCCAAAGCTGAGATCCAAACCCTGGTCTGCATGTTCCACGGTGCTGACTCTGGCCACTCCACCCTCTGGCCTTTCTTTGCAAAATCAAGCTTGTGTTGTCCTATCTCCAACTGTGCATATTCAAATGTGTTGAGTGGGCTTGCCCAAGTAGCTTTAATCCAAGGTGTTGTTTCCAGTCTTTGTTTCCAAATGCCAGGCCTCATCTGCTCCTGATCTTGAAACAAAAATTCTAGTTTTCATGTTCCAAACCGAACTTATTCCTAAATGCTGAACTTTCACTGTTCTCCTGTCCAATTTTAAACCTCTGGATACATCTGCTGCCTATATTTACAAAACCTTTGCACTATTGTCATTTGAGGCCAGGTAACTTTTTTGTCTCGTGGAGGCCTGTCCTGTGTGTAGTAGGCTATTTAGCAGCATCCCTGACCTCTACCCACTGGATGCTAGTAGCATCCTCTCTCCAACTGTGACAACCGAAAATGTCACCAGACATGGTCAAATGGCTGTGGGAGGCAAAACTGTCCCTGGTTGGGAACCACTGGGTTAGAAGATTAGATAGGAATTAGTTTTTTCTCTTTTTTAATCTTACTTTAAATTCATATTGCCACTTTATCCATAACAATTAAAGATAAGTTATTGTACCTTTGGTTTTAGAATTTTTTTTAAAGAAAGATGAGCTCTTCTCAAACTTTTACCTCCTTTACAACTTTCTAAGAACTCCCTGATACAACATCATCACAGCCTGAATTAACTGTAATAATCCCTTTGTTCCTATTATACTTTGAAATAAAAAAACCTGTAATAGTACTTAACATATTCTACCATAGAATTTAAAAAACCCAAAAACCACACACATATTTCCAGCTACAAGAATATAATCTCTTTGGTGACGGAGATCATGTGATAGCCATTTTTGCACCTCCAGTATTTACAAAAACCCTAATACATGTGTGCTTACCTTGTGCTTTTAAATTGTATTGCAAGGAATTCCATGTGTTAGCTCTTTCAATTGTCTATGCCTAGGGAATGGCCGTTTATTGTCTCACGACTGTTACTCAAATCACAACCCTGCCATCTAGTGGCCAATTACCTAAATTGTAGGTGCAATACCCAGGATGAAATAAGCGAATACGCCATATTTCTTAAAAACAAACATTTAAAGTTACATTCAATATCACACGATAAAGACACTTATGAACCACTGTGATACGTACACAAATCTATTTTTCAATGACTGAAATACTCCAATTTTAACTTTTTGCCTAAATGAGTGAAATTAAGTCACATGTGTAAGATTTTTAGCTCCAATGTATAGCATTTTTATTTGCTAATAAGGAATATGTATACATATGTAACGTCTACATTACCTTCCTTTGGCTTTACACAATATCCTTTCCCAACCAAGTGTAAGCTTTGTTGCTTTTTCCCTTAGAGACTTCTCTTCCTGAAGAGTCTAAGCCATTCAACAAAACACATACCAGGACGGTGAACTCACCTAAAAAGGAAGACCTTGGAACAAGCTCCTCAGCTAGTAGGATTCATCACCTGATTGGACCCAAAGCTGTTCCACAATTTGGATTGAAATAAGCAATTTTTAACCAGTAGGTCATTAATGTGGTTACAGGGTTGACTGAATTGACCTACCAATTCAACCAAGTAGGTTAGTAGGAAATTAGTCTAAATATTAAAAAATTAATTGTGAAGAAGCATTTTCCTTACTGATTGCATAAACCTCCTCATTAACTCATTGTCTTCACCAATTGTGATTGTATACTTTCAAGTGTTTCATTCATGCATTATTCTACTGTTATAATAACAATAATACAGTTAACTAATTAACAGATTGGATTGGGGAGACAAAAGAATGGAAGGAGGGTGAGAGATAAGGGTTGGCAATTCAGTTTTAACATTAATTACTACTTAGCATTTGAGATATCATAAATCTACAACTAATTCATATTTATGAGTTACAAAGTGTATTTGCTTTAGCAGGAAGGCAAAACCAAATGTCTCTAAGATATGCTGAATTGTTCTGTCACTTATCTGTTTTGTTGAAATCATTAATATGCTTTGAAGCCAAATGTAGCAGATGTATAAACTCTCAGATATTTCTCATTCTTCCTAATATTAGCTCTTGATACATCACTGATTTGCAAAATGAATATTCATTTCTAATACTGTAAACTTATCAGTGTCATGATCCCATTCCTTCACACTCAGATATTTAAAATGTCTGAAGAAGTTCAAGAGATTATTTAGACCAACTCCTCATGGCATAGATGGCGAACATGAGGTTTTAAGAGGTTTTGAGAGGCACTAAATTCCTTGTCCAAGATAATGGAGCTTATTGTGGCAGATGATTCTAGAACTCTCAGCTGCTGAGAGAGTAACTATTAGTCCTGAGGGCATGCCATAACTTAATGCCTGAGGCTAACACACCACCAAGAGTATTACAAGGTGAGCCTCTCAGAACCAGTCCCACCACGCTTCACATCCCTGTGTACCTCACTAATCTGCAGGAGTCTCAGCCTCTCAGTCATTGTTTTTCACCACTTCTTAACCCACAGCTCTGTTTATCTTCTCCACTTCTCTTCCTTCCCAAACAAATCCTTTCAGTGTCTCTGTGACCCCAATCTGTGATCAGCAGTTCCCTTTCCTTCAAACAGTCCCTTCACCTCCTTGCCTTACTTGAAACCTACCGGGGCCCTGAGTGAACATCAGGGCCAGGAGTTGAGGTAGGTACATTGCTACTTTCAAATTATCTCACACTTTCCCTCCTGCAAAAATCACTGTTCTTTTAATGCTAATGTCATCTGGATATACCACTGTTTCCTACAGCTCCTTAGACCCTTCCGCCAACCTCCTAGTCACATCTGCTCATTCAATAGTCTTCTGTTCCTGGCAGCGTCTTCCATTTCCAGTTTCCTTTCTTTATCCTTAGTACTTTCAATATCTAAGGGGACAACCCATCAAAAAGCCCCAGCTTCCAAGTTTCTTGATTTCCATATTCCATTGACATTTCCTTTTTTCCACTTCAATCACTTTACGGTCACACCCTGGACCTTTACATCTCTTAAAAAATATAAACCTTTTCAAAAAGAAACATCTAACTTTCCCACTACAGCTTCCTATGCATTCAGTTCATTGATACAAGTACGTCCATACAACCACATAGTTCTTCAATGAGGGGGACATTTGACCCTTCCATCCCATCATTCTCTTATTATCCATCAGTTTTCTCTTGTCATCACTTTCCATCTTGTTCAGCACAGATTCCATTATCATCTGCATAGTGCCCTTTTGCAAATACTTTCAACTCCCAGTTCCTTCTTTCCCTCACTTGAGCTCACCTTCCAAAGCCTCAATCCATGTGTGAACTCTCCTTCCTTCAGACTTTTCCCTTGTTTGCATCTAAACAGGAAAGTCTTAGTAATCACAGAAATCACATAATCTGGTGGCTAGTTTTGCTTTAAATTCATAACGTTAGGCCACAGTTTGAATCTTGATATGACCCAGAAATCTTGCTACATTTCTCTAATGAATTTACTTTGCTGTTCCCCAGGATGATCATATTGATCTGGATCCTCTCTTTTGGATCTTCTGCCCCACCTCTTCCACCTTTATCTCTAGGCTGGTGTCCTTGCCCATACTTTACTAAAAATATGGAACTATCAGATGGAAGCATTCCATCTTCCCACGACCAAATCCCCAAGCCTACCTGCCACTAAACCATCTTCTCATCTCCATCAAATCAGAAGATATTAGGAATATGTCAGAATATAGATGAGAACTGGAGAGTTTGAGGCAATTGGTCTTAAGTGCTAAGTAGGGATGATGCCAGATTTAGAAAGATGGTGAATATTATGTTCTGTAGAAAATGGAAAGACTTTGTTGGGGAGATACATGTTGCAAGTTATGTTGTAGGACAGGGGTCAGCAAACTACAGCACTTGGGCCAAATCTAGCCTGTTGACTCTTTTTGTAAGTAAAGGTGTATTGAAACACAGCCACATCCATCCATTTATGTATTGTCTACGGATACTAGCATGGTACAGTGGCAGGGTTAAACAGTTGCCACAGAGACCACACGATCCACAAAGCCTAAATTATTTACTATCTATCCCTCTACAGAAAAATGTATTAGCTCCTGTTTTAGAAAGATAACTCTGGGGCAGCATGATAAAGGATAAATAATAATGGGGATAAATTAGATGCACAGAAAATATTTGGAAGGAAATTGTGTTAGACCAGGTAAGAATGATGAAGGCCTAGTCTAAATCAATGAAAGTAGACATGGAAAAGAGAAAAAATTGAGAAACATTTTGTGTATAGAATCAGCAGAATTAGACAAATGATTACATATAAGAAAAAAAGAGAAATAGGTAAAAAAAATGACTCCAAGTTTTCCATTTTTGTTGACTGTGAGAGTGGTAGTGTTCTAGCAGAACTGTGGTAGGAGAAATGGGGTAGGAGAAGTAAAAGGTTCCAGAAATAATAATGATTTTTATTTTGGATAAGTTCAATACCTACAGGAAATATGCATGGAGCTCGCTCCAATTATCCCCAAATTAATTGCTAAGGTTAATGGAGCTATGGAGGTCATTGGTCTACAATTGGTAGCTGGTACTATGGGAATAGATGAAATCATTTAAGGAAATGTAAAACAAACAAAAGTCTCTCAAAAGTCTGTATTTAGGAGTTGAAAACTTATGTCCGCACAAAAATCTGAACACAGATGTTTATAACAGTTTTATTCATCATTGTCAAAACTTGGAAGCAACCAAGATGTCCTTCAGTAAGTGAATGGATAAATAAACTGGTATAACCAGAAAATGGAATATTATTCAGCACTAAAACAGAATGAGCTATCAAACCATGAAAAGACATGGAGGAACCTTAAAGGCATATTACTAAGTGAAAGAAGCCAGTATGAAAAGGCTATGTACCATGTGATTCCAACTAGGTGACATTCTGGAAAAGACAAAACTATGGAGACAGTAAAAAGATCAGTGGTTGCCAGGGATTGGGAAGGAGGAAGGGATGAATAGGTGGAACACAGGATTTTTAGGGCACTGAAACTATTCTAGATGATATTGTAATGGTGGATACATGTCATTATATATTTGTCCAAACCCATAGAATGTACAAGACCAAGAGTGAACCCTAACGTAAACTCTGAACTTTGGGTGACTATGATGTATCAATGTAGGTTCATCAACTGTAACAAATATATACTCTGGTGGGTAATGCTGATAACAGGGGAAGTCATGTATGTGTAAGGGTACAGGGTAAATGGGAAATCTCTGTACCTTTCCCTCAATTTTGCTGTGAATCTAAAATTGCTCAAAAAAACAGTCTTAATTTTAAAAAAAGTCTTTAAAGGGTAGTTGAGACTGTCATTAATTCATAAACATAAGTACAGAGACGCTAAAATGAATTAACTAAATCTAGATATATCAAAATAGATAAATCTCAAATGCATAATGTTCAGTAAAAGCAAGCTGCAAAGGATGCTATATAATATGATATCATATATATGAAATTCTAAAACATAAAATCACATATATTGTATGTGGACACACAAATGTAGAAAAGTATATCAACGATAATACAACTTCAGAGAGGAGAGGGAAAGAAGAGGAAGAGTAGATTAGCTTTATCTGCCATATTATATTTCTTCTTCAAAAAATGCTTCCAGTAAAGGACATCAAAATAGAAAGGGGGGTATAAGTTGTCAGGAGGAAAATTAAGAGCAGACAGTAGGTCCTGGACATCAGCAAAGGAAGGAGGTACGTTTTCAAAAGAAGAGCATAAAACATACCACCCAATTTTGCAGACAAGTCAAGTGGAAAGAGGATTAAGAAGCTCTGTCTATTATCAGTCAGAAACCTCAGAGAAAGTTTCAGCAGAATAATGGGGGTGGGAGCCAGATGGTGGGGGGTGGAGAGGAGAGACTTGGCACTGAGGGAGTGGAGGCAGTGAGAGCAAATGGCTCATTCAAAAAAGTTGGCAATGAAGAAGAGAAGAGAAAAATATACAGCAGTTGAATGAGAAATATTTAATATGTCTGATGCTTCAAGTTCAGGCAAGGTGGATACTCAAATAATTCAACATTTTTTGCAAAACATTGAGTCTTTATATTATCAAAAATAAAAGACAGAAATAAATATCTTTTTTCCTTGAGGGAACATCTGCAAACTATCTCATATATTAATATGGCATAAAACGTCATTAAGAGGGATGGCCCCATGGCCGAGCGGTTAAGTTTGGGCGCTCTGATTCAGCGGCCCAGGGTTTCACTGGTTTGGATCCTGGGCGCGGACATGGCACTGCTCATTAGGCCACATTGAGGCGGCATCCCACATGCCACAACCAGAAGGACCCACAACTGAAATATATAACTATGTACTTGGGGCTTTTGGGGAGAAAAAGCAGGAAAAAAAAAAAAAAGAAGATTGGCAACAGTTGTTAGCTCACTGCCAATCTTTTAAAAAAAACCAAAAAACGACATTAAGAGGTTGGATTAAATCACAAATAACATGAATAGTAGAGGTGAAAAAGTTGAGAAAAGCTGAGCCATGAGACCTGGGGATTTTCCAGGTGTGCTGCTCCCCCAGATAGATGCCCACAGTGATCACGTATCTTGGTGTAGTCACTCAGTCCAGGATCTGTCCTTCACCCTTTCAGACTTCAGAAACTTCATCTCATCAGTGTGAATACAATCGGCAGTCCTAGGAAGCTGATCCACACTAACAGAGCTCATCAGAGACTGCTGTGAAAGCAACTTTACTTATTTACAATAAGGAGTGTAATTGCCAAGCGGTCTAAATATATCAGCCTGACCATTGAGCCCAATTATCACAAGGGTGTTTGGGAAACAAAGAAGCAGAACAAGGAGTTACATGACCAAATTCGAAATTCGTAATGCCATCTGGCTTCCTTGCCACAATAGCGATTTCTTCTCAAGTGGCTTCTTGAATCAGCCTAACAGAACATTCTCTCTTCAAGTGAAGGAGTGCTCTTGCAAATTTCCTTTTTCTGCACCTTTATTTCTAAACATCCTTCTTCTAAAGTACATATGCGTTCCTTACAAATGTTAATACCTTTCTGACTAGGAGCACATAATCTCTTTAAGATGGTTCTGCTTTTCTCTGAACTGAATGCAGGATTCTTATTATTATTTAACTTTCAAAGTTCTTTGAGGACATCTAGAATCACCTCCATATAGAAGATAACATTTCATTTGTATTTACAAGTCCATTAGCACATGCAGAAGTGCAAAGTTAATATTCCCCAAATTTCCGTCATATCTATGCCATTTTCATGATTTTTACAATATATGAGGGCAACTATAATTTCATTATTTTTTCTTCAAATAAACACTTCTTTACTTAAATTTATTTTTAAAGGATACTTTATATTACTACCATTAATTAAAACAACCTAGGTTAGGGGCCAGCCCAGGCTAGGCGCAGTGGTTAGGTTCACACGTCCCGCTTTGGCAGCCCGGGATTCGCAGGTTTGGATCCTGGGTGCTGACCTACGCACCCGCTTGTCAAGTTATGCTGTGGCAGGTGTCCCATATATAAAGTAGAGGAAGATGGGCACAGATGTTAGCTCAGGGCCAGTCTTCCTCAGCAAAAAGAGGAGAATTGGTGACAGATGTTAGCTCAGGGCTATTCTTCCTCAAAAAATAAAAATAGAACAACAACAACAAAAACAACCCAGGCTACTCTTGACATAAGTAAAAATAACTAGTAAGAATAATAAGAATAAAATAATTTTTAATAATTTGTTTCACTACTACCTGCACATATATATGCCACCATTTATTATCACAGCTGCCAAAATATGACATATTGTTTGTACCTTATGTAAGGTCTACTGTAGCCCGCAATCGTGGCCTGTCACTGAAGATTGCAGAAGTATTACTTTGCTATAACATCAGCACTGCTTTGATTCATCACAAGGGTGTTTCACCCTGATGTGAATGCTGGTTCAACCTTTAAAAGAAACTTAAAAAAAAAGACTATAGAAAACATGAGTTGTTTATATGGAATGTTCCTTAAGATAATATCTTTAAAATGAGACCAGTTCTCCATGGAAATAATCTAGTGTGTCTTTCATGAAATTCTATAAAAGAGCTCTGATGGTGCACTTAAAGGGCTATCATTAAACCATTTATTGCTGTGTAGGTGGTGAGTTTTAAAACATTTTCTCAGACATACAAAAGCGTAGATCTTTTGGACCTACAACAAAATGTTTATTTCGCTCAGCTCATTCTATTCAATGTGCATAGCACCCTAAGATGTGGTAAAATGTCTGAAAGTAATTATTAAGGAAAAGTGAAGAATAAAGAACTATGGGGTTTGTTGGGAAAGATACAAAGAGTATATTTTCAGAGGCTATTTGAAAATGTATATGGGAGCCGATCAGGTGCAGACACCACAGGATGAAAAACTTCTTTGCCCTTTGAGTTAGCAGGGCCCTGGGTGCTGCTATTTGTCCAGAAAGTTTGTGAGCATGAGTCCCTAGAAAAAATAAAATATTTTCTGCACCATAAAATGTTTAGGACTTCTCATTAAAGGATAACAATTGAAAATGACAGATATCTTTAAATCTTTATCTTCAAACTTGGGTTCATGGTTATACAAAAAAACCTCAAGGAAATTCAAAATTCAAAAGGAAAAAATAGATATTTTAATAATATTTTAGATACTATAGATATTATATGTAGGGAATATGATTCAACTCAATATAACTGAATTTATGAGCTACTTAGGCATCTTAATATGGGAGCTTTGTTGCATTCGTTTCAAAAACATCTTAGTGAAGAGTGGATATTTGTTGGCTGCTTCCGCAGCATCCATTTCCCCCTTTTTCCAACCAAAAGGACCTCATTTTCCATAGAACTTACTCATCCCAAGTACAAAGCAGCAAAGTGGTTTAAGAGAATAGATCCCACCAGCTGGTTAAGTCTAGCAGAACATCTTGCACCTGACCACAGTGATTGGGTCCGGGATGGGCATGTTATCACATTGTGACCAATAAAATTTGAGAGACTTACTAAGGGCTCCTATGAGCGAAGTTTCCTTGCTCTTCTGTGGGAGCTTCAAGGACTGGACCTGGACAGTATAGAAGAATGTGAGGCCCGTTAACGCTACCATGAGGGGATCTAGCATGCAAATGAGTCCAGCACCTGGAGGAGGACAGCGCTGCAAGAATCAAAATGGACAGGGTGTCCCGTTGGCATCATTAACCTATGAATCAAGACTCCCCAAAAGCCTAAACTTAGAATAGTCTTTTGACAATTTAGTCACTTGAATCTTTATATACCTTCACCATTTTTTTTAACCCATGTTGGTTCAGGTTTTCTATTATTTGCAACCAAAAGTCTCCCAGCCAATGTAGGGAGGCAATTTGGAACACTGGAGGAAGTATTGTGTTGAGGAGGTCTGAGCTCTGGTTTAGTTCTACCATTGAATATTTGTGTGATCTTAAGCCGGTTCTCCAACCAAATCCTTTAATCAGTTTATCCACGTGTAAAACAAGAGCATTAGTTCTAGAGGATTTCTAAAACATAGCACAGACAGGCTAGATGTCCACCTCTTGGATACAAGGAATAATCCACTAGTACTAAAATTGGATCCTTCCAATTCCCTTGTTTCCATTCAAGATCCTGCTCCCATTAAAACTTGAGCTAATTGTGCATAACTCCATTCCTGTGTCTGCCAACCCAAATCCACAGGGAAAACCACCTCACCTCCTCCTATTTTAGAAGTGATATCATTACACTGTAAACTCAAGAACAGGAGCTTTGCATAATCAACGATCATCACAGCGTTAGCATTCTGCTCCACCAACATTTGTAGAACTGATAATGGTCAGAAAACAAGATTCTTCATCTAGCAGTGTCCTCCTGATACCCAGTTATCTTGGCACCTAAAGCAGCAAAAGATACTAACCACAACGGGACTAAGAAGCCTAGCTATGCAAAGAGAGATACTATTCTCAGCAGGTGTGGCAACAAATACCACTGCATACTTTTCTTTCTGCTTTCCTATGATGGTTAGTGATATATATATATATATATATATATATATATATATATATATATATAGTTTACTGTTCTTGTGGAGACTACATATGTATGCTATATAAGAAACTGTCTTATTCATTTGATACTCTGTATCAGATAATTTTTCTATTTTTTTGGCATGTCAAACTTTCATTAAAGTTTTTTGTTTGTTTTTTAATTTTTCTGAGGAAGATTTGCCCTTATCTAACATCTGTGCCAATCTTCCTCTATTTTGTAAGTGAGCCACCAGCACAGCATGGCTGCTAACCGAGCAGTAGAGGTCTGTGCCCGGGAAATGAACCAGGGCCGCACAAGTGGAACATGTTGAACTTAACCAGGAGGCCACTGGGGTTGGCCCCCTCATTAAAGATTTTTGCATGGGTGAATAGAACAAATTAAACCCGACTGCAACATTTATATTTACAGAGAGATTTTCTGTGTGTGTGTGTGTTTCTTTGGAGGGGTATTCAGTGGAAGACAAATTTAGGATAAAGTTGCATCAACAGGTAGAATTCAGGTCAGACTGGGAATTTTTGATGTGTTTACAGTCATCTGTTTCCATGAGTTCATCTGCATGGAGTAGAAAGAAACTACAAAGAGGATCTTTTTCTTCAGTCATCCCCATGGTCATATCTAAACTCTGGGAGCAAGGGGGCAGCTACAGACAGAAGCAAGAAAAGTTGGTTTCACAAGGATTCTCTGAGACCCAGGTACACTTGCAGCTCTCCTTCAGAACCCAGTAACAAGCTGTGCTACGGAGATAAGGAGAGAGAATCCTCCTGACTTAAGGTCTGAATACAGTATGGCTTTAGCTCAGGAAGGATACTGAGAACAGACGATCATTTTGGCAAGCTTGACAGCCTGAAACTCTGGAAGTTTGGGGAGACACCCTCCTTCTCTCCCACTCCCCGACTCCCCCAGAGACATTCATCTTGTTGCGGCAGGGATAAGTCATGGTGCTGGTAGAGAAGGCCACCCTAAAGGGAATTCTCAAGTCTCCATGATCAGTAAAGAAACCTGGAATAGAAGGAAAGAAAAGACTCCTGGTGAGTTATTGTGAAACACCCCAAGTCGACTCTCAGAATAACCAGGAAGACTTTGAATGGAGGACGGAAATCCTGCATGAGGCAGATTAGGCAAGAGCCAGAGAAATCTGAGTTATTATTGTTCTATGACTTCCTTCGGGCCCTCAAGCTATGACAACTCCTGGGCAAACTTGGATTACTTATATATTAAAAAGCAGTCCAACAATAAAGTATGTCCACAGATGTTTCAGACAATATAAGTCTTTGTTAATGTTATCAGAAAATTTATTCTATATAGTGCACAATCCTCTAGAAGTCCTTTTTCTTATCCCTATCCATGTAACAAAAGAATTGCCTTGATCGTAATGAACGTGTTTGGGGCTGAACACCTTGTTAACAAGAATTAGAAACACATTTTTTAAATCCCTTTTACCAAATTGGAATTACCTTCTGACCCTCCTGACATTTTCCCACTTCAAACATCCCCCAAACCTAAATGGACTAGAAACCTGAATCACCCACCGAAGCGGACACTGTCAGCACCCTACCCAGATTCCCTAAGATTGCTTTCACGTTTCTGTGCACCTCTCTCCTGGCCAGGGCCTGCACTCTGTTCCACAACACTGCCTACAGCTGGGCTGGTTGGGCTTTGCCCTCACTCACAGTGAGCTGCAAGTTTGCCTCCTCCACCCAAGTCAGCCCTTCCTAAGGACTGACAGGTGGGGGCTATAGAACCCCAGGTCCCTTGCCTCAGGTGGGTACAAAACCGTGTGGTGTCAACTCACACAGCACCATTCCCCGGGGGGTCACACTGAAGCTACCCTCGGTGAGACCTAGCCAACAAATGCACCCGTGCTTAACTTCCCCCCCCTTCCCCTCCGGCTTCCTTCACTTCCTGATTTCTCTTGAGAATACTTCTTTAATAAATCACTGACATAAATCCTTGCTTCAGGGCCTGCTTCTGGGGACTCTGTCCTAAGACTCTTCTTATAGAAAAATCTATAAAGAGATCCCAGGACTCAGAGGGGGAATATGATCCTAAGACTCTTCTTATAGAAAGATCTATAAAGAGATCCCAGGACTCAGAGGGGGAATATGATAGAGATAGTCTCCCAAAAAGGTGGAATAAACCATCAGCATCCCAACACGATTTGAGGAAGACAGGAGAAGCCTTTTGCTTAAGTATTTGACTGTCACTAGTATTGGAAATGCCAACATAAGTGACTTATTCTGTAAGCTCCGGGCCCTTGCAAGTTCATCACCCCATGCCCAGTTATTCCAGGAAAGAGACATGGGTAGCTTGAACCTTCATCTCCATCACCAAAATTACCAAAGTGTTCTTGGCCCAGGTTCTAAATGCCACAACTAGATAGATCACAGTGGTGTTGGGGAGGAAAGTGAACTCAGATTTGTTGAAATTACCTGAAGTGCCCAATTTTTGGGGGACGCACAGGTTTATTGGTGGCACTTACCTATGGCCAGACCACAGGCTGGTCAGTGTTTGGAGATGGGTCAGAATAGCAACTCAGACTCACTTACTGGTGCTTTCACTTTGCCTTGCTTTTGCAAGAGGGGCAAAATATATACATGAGATTAGGATCTAGAATAGTCACTGTGGCAACCAAGAGGCACAGCCAAAATTTGGGGATCTCATCCTCTCAGAGGGAGGAATCAGCAGGTCACAGAAGCTCTGAACTTTGTGCTCTCTCTGCCTTTTATACAGCTTAGGCTTGATAAGGGACATCCGGAAGTGAAGAATCTACCCTAACACCATTAAATAAATTCTACCTGTGCCGTAGTCAGAAAATTGAGTAATTTCTGCACTTCACTCATACTAGAACATTAGCCTAACTGAAGTTCCAGTGCAGCAGCCTGGCTAAGGTACCCCATGGTATTTCGTTTTTGAGTCAACACCCCACTTTAGACCAACTTTGGTGGCAGCAGTGATTGCTTACCCAGGGCTATTTAAAGAGGCCTGCACAGAACTGTGCAGAGGGGCAGAAGTGCCATCCCATCCTATGTGTCACGTAAGAGATGATCAGGTGAAATCAGATGATGACAAGGACTGCAGTTAGGCTAGGGCTATCCTCAAACTCGAGTAAGATACACGCTCCTTTGAAAGGAAGAAGTATTCATGATCTCTATCTTAGTTTGGGTTCCCCCAAAAGCAGACCCTGAGGCAAGAATTCAAGGGCAAGTAGTTTATTTAGAGAAAACTAGTAAGGGAGTGGAGAAATGTTACAAGGAAAGGAAGGCAGGCAATGAAACGGGCACTATTAAACCAGCTACTATGTTGAATGCCTGGAGATGTCCCATCTGAATTAACCCACCTGCTTGATAAAGGGGCTGAGGTATTTATAAACCCACCTTGTCAGTCATAGACTGAAGACTGCTTCCTGGGGTTGCTAATTCCCCAGCATTTCCAGCCTGCCACACTCACACAGGGTTCCAGAAAACACCCTCAAACACAGAGATGCACATATCGACAACTGAAAGTCACTAGAGCACAGTGAAATAGTTTTGAGAGAATTGGAAAATGGTTATTGTTATACACCTACTTACTTAGAAATTGAGCTAGAAGGGACATACAATTGGCCCAGGTAAAGAGGGACCAGGGCCTTGCATTCGCAGCACACCCAGAAAGGATGTGTGGGGATGTTCAGGACTCATGGTCGACTGACTTTCCAACAATCTCATAGAATGCATGACAACATATTTATTTAAATCAAAACATAAAGTCAGCTGATGGGTTTCATGTGTATGGGCTTCGCCATAAACTTATGAGTTAAATCTGCAGCTCTAGGTTTTTAATGAAAATATATGTATTTAAAGCACATAAACAAAATACTATGTGACAGAAATTACGTTCTTTGTAATTAATAAACTTACGATACAAAACTTTTGAATTTTAAAGGAAGCATATATAAAGAGGTTTTAGTTAAAATTATTTTTAGTTTAAAAAAATTTAGAAGCTAGGGGCTGGTTCCGTGGTTAAGTGGTTAAGTTCACGCGCTCTGCTGCAGCGGCCCAGGGTTCGGATCCTGGGTGCGGACATGGCACCACTCGTCAGGTCACGTTGAGGCGGTGTCCCACATCCCACAACTAGAAGAACCTGAAGCTAGGATATACAACTATGTACAGGGGGGTTTGGGGAGATAAAGCAGAAAAAAAAAAAGAAAGATTGGCAAGAGTTGTTAGCCCAGGTGCCAATCTTTAAAAAAAAACACTCTTCTTAAAAAAAAAAAAATTTAGAAGCTAAAGGGGCAAAAAAATGTTTGAAGAGCACTGTAGCTCACTGCTCACATTACACTTCAAGAACATTTCTACAGTCAAAATTCTTGGTCACTAGCTTGAAACCAGAAATCAACTTCAGCTGACTCAAGCAGGAAAGGAAGTTACTAAACGATATTCAGTAGCTCACATAATTGTGAGGCAGGCTGGAGAACAAAATTCAGAAGTTACATAGCCATGTGGCCTGTCCCAAACACACAGCAAAGCTGGATCAGTTGGGACCCTGTGGACACCACTGCCAAACAATACAGACTGAAGCTGGCATGCAATCAGGCCCCGGATGCCATCGGTTGCATCAATGGCATGGTTCCTTTATGAACTTGCTCATGCTGCAAGTGGTGTGACCACAAGAGTGCATTTTCTGTAGGTCCCAACTCAAAGCGTGAGCAGAGCCTAGACCTCTCTTGCAAGAAAGACCAGGAAAAAAAGTACCTGATACACTGAGCTCTATCTCCCACTCAAACTCAAATTCTCAAGAAATAAAAAGAGAGTTCTGATGTTGAACAGCCAAAAAACAATGATTAATATCCCTGACAAACAGTTGTCTTTAATTTGAATTACCACTTTTTGTTTCCAAAAAAACTCTCTGCTGAGAACTTCTTTTAATTCACTGCATCATTATGACACATCTGTGTTTTTTAATTTAGTTTCTGATGCCTATGTTAAAATGCGGATCATTCTTTATTTTCTATCATTATTATTTCTCCGCATGAAAAATCACATTACATGAGTTATTACCAGATGGGGTAATGACTTAGAAAATGTTTCTGTAGTTCTAGAGTGAAATTCCAACAACAATAGGAAGGGAGAGAGGGAGGAAACAACAGAGACATTCTTCTGAAGTCTGAGTTTTTGTTTGTTTTTGTTTTTCATGGTACAAATTGATAAATTCAGAGAAAGGCAGGGATTATGTCTCAAAGCTGGTCTACATGGGCAGGATGATAATACCTGGGGCTGATCACAATGACAAATCACCTCACTTTCTTGGTGGAAGAGTGAGTTGTGCCCTTTGTAGAGGGCGATTTGGTAATGTGGATATAAAAGCTTTAGAAATCTCATTTGTTAACATCAGAAAACAGAGGTCTGCAAACTTTCTGTAAAGAGGCAGACAGTGACTATTTTAGGGCTTTGTAGGCCATATAGTCTCTGTCATAACTACTCAACTCTGCCATTGTCACCCAATAGCAGCTACAGGCAATACATAAATTAATAGGTGTGGCTGTGTGCCAATAAAACTTTATTTACAAAAAATTTGGTCCGACGGCTATAGTTTGCCAATCCTTGTTAGAGAAGTTTAATATTAACAACACCGATACCTAGTATTGAAGGAAAAAATGGAATAAATGCACCAGAGACATTTACTATTGAATAAAATTTTGGAAAGTGTTGAATCTTTGTAACTGTTGTAACCAGCAATCTGAAGGAAGAGTACAAGTGCCCACAACTGGGCCATTAACCATAAATGACCTTTCTATATTTCTTCACTCTATTGGGCGCGTCCCTTGGACAACAATGTTAATATCGCAGTGTAGTGCAGTGGAGCTTGAGTGCCTAGGTTCAAAGACTGGCTCTCTCATTTACTAACAAAATGACTTCTGGCAAGACAAAACCCAGAGAAGAAACCAGCAGAACCATGGAACAAGTTCACAAGAGAGATGGAGGCTGGGAACACAGTGAGCACTTGATCAAGAAGACTTAAGATTTCGGTAAAGGCTGAACAGGCACCACTCCTCTTTCCTTGACAGTGGAGCCTCCACCTTATGACATGACAGTATAACGCATAAGAAACACACACATGAAGTAAACAGTAATTTGGGTGGGAGAAATCCATCTTTTACTTAATTCCATCACGGAGGACATTCCGGGGAGAAGTTTAGAATTTAGAAAGACTTTGTGCCACAGACAAAGATGGTCATAAGCAATAGTATTAAAGTTGTTTATAAAGAGTCAAATATACTCTAAATCTCCTACAAACGGTACAGTTGTTTTTCTCAATGACTTTCTTTAGTCAAAATCCAGGAAGATAATAAATTAAGAGGCTACCTATCTCCATTAGTTTTCTATTGCTGCCATAACAAATTACCAAAAACTTAGTGGCTTAAACAACAAAACTTTATTATCTTATAATTTTATAGGTTAGAAGTCTGGTATGGGTCTTGACTGGCCTAAAATCGAGGTGTTGGCAGAATATGTTGCTTTCTGAGGCACCAATCCGTCTCCTGCTCACTTAGCTCATTGGCAGAATTCAGTTCCTCGTTGTTGTGGGATCAACGTCCCTGTTTTCTTGCTGGCTGTAAACTGAGGGCTGTTCCCAGCTAAAGACAACTACACTCCTTGGCTCATGATCCCCTTTCTCCAACTTCAAAGCCATCAACAGTAGAATAATTCCTTCTCATGTGTGCCTCTCAGAACATTCTCCTGCCTCCCTCTTCCACCTTTAAGGGCTCAAGTGATTAGAGTGGGCCCATCTGGATAATCCAGGATATTCTCCCCATCTCAACTCCTTAGCCTTAATCCCATCTGAAAAAGTCCCTTTCTCTATATAAAGTAACACAATCACATTTTCCAGGAGTTAGGATGTGGACATCCTTAGGGGACCATTATTCTGCCTACCATAATACCCCCTTTGCTTTTCTTATTCTTCCCAGGTACTGATATCTGAAAGATGTCCAGCTGCCTTTGAGTACTTGGATATCAATTCCTTCTAATCATTGAAAAAGTCCACCAAGAAAGGCAGACAACGACATATCAATGGATATGTGCTTTTTCTTTTTCTTTTGGCTGAGGATGATTCACCCTGAGCTAACATCTGTTGCCAATCGTCCATGTTTTGTATGTGAGCCACTGCACAGCATGGCCACTGACAAGTGGTGTGGGTCAGCGCCCAGGAACCAAACCTGGGCTGCTGAAGTGGAATGCACGGAACTAACCAGTAGGCCACTGGGGCTGGCCCTGTGCTGATTATCTGTAGATATAGACTCAAATTTTGTGTTGTGAGTAAAACACTTTATTATCAATTATTGTAAAGAGCACTGAACTAGAATCTAGGAGGCCTTCATTGTAGGCTCTGTTATGTGACCCTGAGAAAATCACTGAGGTGCTTTGGAAACTCACTTTCCTTATCCACAAGATGAGAAACAAGGGCTTAGAAAATTCTAGATTTCCTTCCACCTCTAAATATTTAGATCCATGGTCTAAAAAATGGGTAGAGGAGGGAGAGTAATTATATTTCAGGTATAAAAACAAAACAACAGCAAAACTTACATAATGAGAACTTTTCAGAAATAGTAAGGAAAAGTTTTGGTTTGCTTTTTCATTTTTTCCTACTCCCTATGCATTTTAACGTAATTTCAGGCATTTGCTTTCCATTAGTGACTCAAGGTCCTTATGCTTAGTTTTGTCAATATAATTCTTACACTTCACTTTAACACTCCATTTACCTTTCTGTACCTCCTCACATTATTCATCCTTCACAGCCTAAACTCAGTATTTTTCTCCACAGATCTCAATAAATTAGTTTCAATCTCTCTTGCAATATAATGTCTGCAACAAGTCTAAGTCAATCTATTCCTTCAGCGCGGCTTACGGCTTACACCATTCAGGAATGAGCTCATATTGAAGCTCCTCAACAGCTATGTTAATTTCTGCCATCAATATTATTTCCCAATTATGGTATGCCCAAATCACAATAAAAGGGACAGTATAATTTTATTGCAGTCCAAGCCTCTGAAGACTCTAATCTTTATAGGCCAAGCAAAAACTACAAAAAAGCAAGCAAATGCACTCAGTTTTAAAAAGCGTTCTTTAGCCTGCTTTACAATAATGCTAACACATACATGGGTAATTTATTCTAAAAAAATATGTTGAAAATGCTCAGGCCTACATGCTCCATTTGGATTAGTTGTACTCTTTACTTGCTATTTAAATTAAGCTGCTCCAAGTTGTATGAATTCAAATACCTTCTTAGGGCAAAGTCAGAGGTATGAGACCAGTGATCTAGTGGTTAACATTCTGCGCACTCACGGCCACGGCCCAGGTTTGTTTCCCAGTCAGGGAACCACACCATATTGTGGCGGCTGCATGTTGCTGTGATGCTAGAAGCTATGCCACAGTATTTCAAATACCCGCAGGGTCACCCATGGTGGACAGTTTCAGTGGAGCTTCCACACTGGACAGAGTAGGAAGAAGGACCTGGCCACCAACTTCCAAAAAAATTAGCCATGAAAACCCTATGAATAGCAGCAGAGCATTGTCGATACAGCGAGGGAAGGTGAGAGGATGGAGCAAAAAAGACTAGGCAGGGTTCAGCTTTGCTGTACATAGGGTCACTAGGAGTCAGAATCGACTTGACGACACTAACAACAATTCATAAAAGAGTATGAAGCACAGGAGGAGAAAAGTAAAATAAGGGCAGGTTAACCACATTTAAAGTCCAGATTCTCAGTGGAATATTAAGTCTGTTGTGCTATAGCACTGTTTTGTGTAATATGAATCAGCTCAGATATGATTGTTAAATGTGGGAGTAATGTTAGAATAACATGGACGTCGGGTTGGTTTATACTGAGTTTTTCCTAGAACTTTAATGTCTTCTGCTACCAAAAAAACAATAGCTGAATGTCAAGTACAAGCAACACAGTTGATTGCATGAACACACTAGGCCTGGTGGAATACAGTACACAAACGACAACCTTTTACTGTGTGGCACCCTGTTCTTCTTTTCACTTAGTTCAGCCATGCACCCCATTTTGATAGTGCTTATTTTGCAGTTCTCTTAGATCTTTGTGCAAGAGCAACACCAGACAATGAGTCAGAGCCATCCATCTCTGGCATCTCTAGATTTTGGGCAAAGTTTGCAACTGCTTCTCCACCTGCAACTTCTGACGATGTTCTTCTGCCCTTGTTTCCATCACTCAGCAGTGTCAACTCTTCCATAAACTGTCATTTTTCTAGCTATCTTTAACTATTTTTTTAAAAGGTAAAGCTCTATAAGTTACTATAGCATGTATTTATTCGTTAGGAATTTTACAAGTCCTTTCAAATGTGCAGTTTTCATTTGGATTTTTACTATCTCTGTTAATGCTGCAGTTCAGTGGTTCCCATACTTTGCATCATGTTACCGTCACCCAGGGAGCTTTTAGAACCCTGATGCCCAACCTCTACCCTCATACCATTTAATTCAGAGTGTCCAGGGATGGGAGCCAGGACATCAGCAGTTTTCAAAGATTCCCAGGTGATTTAATGAGCAGCAAAGTTTGGAACTACTGCTCTAGTTCAGTTGTTCAGGTTTTGAGTAGTCTTTCCCAGGCCTATTTTTTCCTTAAGCTCTCTTATTTTAAATGAGCTATTTTTTTTGAATGTGAGGGTTTTCAGGAATGTACAGATCACATTGTAGCCAAAATGTTTATATTACCGTTTTGGGTTTCCAAAACAAAAATGTAAAGAATGCATAAAAGTATTTATAAGTATTTTACTAACGTGTCAACCTATATATACTGAAACAGTGGGCTTCCTAAGGCAGACTGGTCCTCCAGACATTCAAGGTAAAGTGTATGCCATTGTAAGTACAACCAGTGTGTTATGTGGCCTCACCACTGGCTGGCGAGCAACATGTGTCACATTTACACATTTCTACAGATTGTCCCCATCTACTTTGTTAACAAGCAGTCCTGTCTTTTCCTGCGTCTCCCTACTCTTGCCATCCTTCCAATTCGCCAACACTATCACTATGTTGCCCACAGTGCTGCCCATAGATTAGCTGTCTGCCCCACTGCCTTTTTTAACCACTATCTTTGAATCATGTATCCTTTTCCCTTCCAGTCCTACTGCTAGAAATTAGAAACTCACACCTGGATTCTTGCTAGCCTTCTTATCCTCAGGTCCTACTTCCACTAAATAATTCATGTCAGATTAATTTTCCTAAAGTGCATTTATGCTTTTTCTCAAGCCCCAATTTTTCATAAAACCTTCCAAGATTTTAACACATATCCATCTTCCTCTTCCTTAAGCACTTAAAATATGTACCACTCAATTTGTCCAATCAGGGGGAAAAAAAAACAGTGAACAAAATATTGTGGAACAAGCTTTGGGACTGAAAAAAGGTTACCTGTGATGTAGTTCATGTCTTTAAGCAATAATAACCAACATTACGGAGTGCGTATCACATGCCAGCCTTTATAAGAATTACTTTTAGTCCCCCATCAACAATTTGATTAGATAAGTACTATCATTTCCTCCATTTTACAGATGGGGAAACTGAGGCAAGAAGGTTAAGTAATCCACTCAAAGTCAACAAGATCTGAAGACAGATAGGCTAGTTCCTGAGTCTGTTCTTAATCAGGATTCTATACTGCTTCTCAATTAACAAGTCAGATATATTTGATTTCTCTACATCTCTTAAAAAACGGAGTTAAAAATGCCTGTCTTTGGGGCTGGCCCCGTGGCCGAGTGGTTAAGTTCGCACGCTCCGCTGCAGGCGGCCCAGTGTTTCGTTAGTTCGAATCCTGGGCGCGGACATGGCACTGCTCATCAGACCACGCTGAGGCAGCGTCCCACATGCCACAACTAGAAGAACCCACAACGAAGAATACACAACTATGTACCGGGGGGCTGTGGGGAGAAAAAGGAAAAAATAAAATCTTTAAAAAACAAAAAAAAAATGCCTGTCTTCATTACTCAAAAGAAAAAAAACATATGAAAAACACTTTGTAATTTAGTGTTAAATAAACTGATATTGCCACATCAGTCATCTTTCTTTATAATTTGGGATATTTATTATTTTTCCATGCACTAATTATTTCAAGTTTATAATTAAAGCTCTGTACTTATTCAGCAATTTCCTTGTTTAAGGAGAGACTATGACTTATTTATGTCCTTTTCACCTTGGAGAACCCTAGAAAGATCAATACAATATTTATTGTTAATTGGTTGACACTTTTGGTACTTGTAGAAATAAAAAACAATAAAAAATCAAAGTAAGTAAAAGCTCCTATCATACTGGTTAAAAGTAATTTTAACTTTAATTTTCCAATTATTATTGTCATTGTTTCCCATGAACCACTCACAGGAAAGTGCAAATTCAGTTCCCCCAGATGCTAGTGTGA
This sequence comes from Equus quagga, assembly GCF_021613505.1. NCBI lineage: Eukaryota > Metazoa > Chordata > Mammalia > Perissodactyla > Equidae > Equus > Equus quagga. The sequence continues at coordinate 99,928,006 of NC_060274.1, forward strand.
GTTTGAGTCTTGAGGTTAACAAAGAATACAGGACACAAAGAGAGATGAGCTATGCCCTAATTCGGAGGGGGAGCATTAAGATCCTCTACAACAGTGCTTCCAGAGACCCACTTTATTTATATACATTGGTTTCTACTAACAGAAAGTAACTCCAGGCATGTCAGATATCTAGGGAACTCCTTCCTACCCTTTCCTATCTCTTTTTTGCCCTATTCTTAGTAAGTCTTGATTGTTGTTCTAGATACACGCAATTGGATTACTACTGAAGGGGAGGCTCCTGACTGCGTTGGGAGATATATAAACTAACAGTCTAGTCTTAAATGAACTAAATATGAAAATTTCACCTTCTACTCAAGGTTTAGATTCAGAACTAACAGAATACAATGAGTGTCCATTCCAGCATAGTTTGGTTGACTCTTTAAGGGTGATAGAGTATCATTTAAATGAGTGGCACTTTGAGAGATTTTGATTTAAGCTGAAGGTCTCTCTATACCTTCTTAAGTTTTTAGTTCTCAGATGTTCACATAAATCATTTTCCTCTGTTGGAATTTTAACTTAGTTTTCCTTTATGAAGTGTTGAACTATGTCTATATACTCCCAAAGTCACAAGTCTAATTTATATAAATCACATAGGTAACGTTTGCATCCAGATATAACTTATTTTTGTCTTACTAAATGAACTTTTCTTTATCCATAGACTTTCTCTCTGCATGTGTGATCCTTAGGAACTACAGAAAAGATAGCAGTTTCAAGACATGTGTAAAAGAATTTGTGATGCTCATAAACACTGCACATCTACTAAATAGTAGTCTGGCATATTACTTTAATGGAAAGGACACAAAGTCATAAACTTGTAATGTATTTATGATGAAATTAGTCCCAGAGGTTACTATATAATGTCAATAAACATTTTCAAAGATAAGCACACTCTAAGAGATGAAAAACACATATTATTCATTTTAAAAATGTGGCATATTAGTTTCTTTAAAACTCCTTATTAATGCTACCTCATTTATCACTAATTAGTACTTTGGTTTTCTTTTAGTTCAATGTCTAACATTTGCAAATCACACAATATCTTCATTTTTTCACTTATGGTAGATACTTTAATTTTCCCCCCAGAAAATACTAGCATACTCACCAACTAATTCCTGATTGTATGTGGTTTCAAACAGGTCAGAGTTCTTTCAGTGTATAAAATATTAAACATTTGGGAGCGATCTGTAGGTAATTTTGTGGGTATCCTGTAATGAAAACAGATGCTTCACTTTACAGAAGAAAACTGCTGAAATTGCACGAGTTATTTCAAACCCACAATTCTTCGGTTAAGAAATCTCAAGCCTAACTGAAATACAGATTTCGTAAAAAAGGGAAACCACTCTCGCTGGTATTTTGTGTAGTATAGATCCTCTTCTCACTTCAAGCCCTTTGAATTTAGGGCACCACAGTAAAATAAAAGGGAAAGAGTGACGTTTCCAATAACATTTGTTAATATCCAAAATGATAGCTGTCGCAGGATCTAAGGAAACTCAGGCCCAAATGAATTGATGTTCCTTGTGCAAGGAGAGCCACACGATCCATTAGCAGAGCCAGGACTGGAACCTAGTCCAGTGCTTATTTAGAAGATTCTTCCTTCATCAGTCCTTTCCTGGACAGTGCAGCAGACCTGCCTTCTATTTGCTAACCTCACCCCAAGGACAGGAGACCTGTGGCGTGGTACAAGGGAGAGTTTTCTAAGGGAGGCTCACACATCTTTCCCAGTTTGTATTAAGTTTTTTAAATAAGTGAATAACAACGCTTCCATACCGAAGCACTTTTAGAGGCAAATGCAGGATATGCGAACATGCTTTTTATTTTGTGCTCTTTTGAGATGTATATCATATGGTCATAACGTGCTCAACTTTGCCCTGGGCCATTTGGTTTCTAAAAGATGAATCTTCGACCCCTGCAGCAGAAAACTAGGGATTCCACTTCCCCGCACCTGTATTTCATAGGAAAACAGCACTTATCTCTCTACTTCACTTGTGATGTAAACACCTTATTCCGTTTTCTCCCGCCTTTCCTGTCTTTTTTCAACATTTTCTTCTAATAATTTCTACCACACTGCCTTCCCATCCGCTGGGACAGCTGCTGTTCTCGGTTCTCCCTCCCACCGCACCTTCAGGAAGCTGCTTGCTTCCTTCCGCCTCCCGCTCGCTTTTGTCTCTCGCGGCTTCCGGGATCACCAGCGGGAAACACATTGCGCACGCGCACTAAGTCGTCAGCGCTTTGCCTCTGGGATGCGGTTTGGCAGGTTTCATTTAGCCTCTGACTGGCGGAAGCTAAGATGCGGTAACTCTCGCGATATTTGCTGCCGCCAGTCGGCGGGAGCTGCTGCCGGTTACCCGCGAGGCTTTTTACCTCCACTTACTGCCGGCGCTGCTGTGTCGCCCGGAGCGTCCGGCCCGAGCATCATGACGTCTGCCCTGGAAAACTATATCAACCGTATCCTTGGGCCTGCCGCCACAGGCGCTAGCCGGGGCCGTGGCGAGGCCGGCGTCCGCGCTGGAGAGGCCAGGGGTCAGGATCGGCGGGCGGTTGGGACGCCGGGCCACTGCGGGGCGCGGGGTGCGGGTGCAGGGAGTGAGGACCCGGGACCGGCCAATCCTGCGCCCGGGGCTGGAGCCCGCCGCTCCTACGGGCCCAGGGCTCCTTTTAATTTAACCTAAACAAAAAAAAAAACCCAGTGTAATTATTCCGAGCTTTTCCCTGTCTCCATAGAAATCAGCTATTGGCTCTCCCTAGGGCCTGTGTATTCAAGTTTGGGAGTTAGATGAGCTGTCGTCCTAGCGGCGACGATGGTCTTGTAAATCTATGTACTTGTTTTATTCATAGACTTGCTCACTTCGAGGATAGCACAAACTTTAAAGATGGTGTACAAATTGAATTTCTGCCCCTTCACCACTTGAAGTCTGAGCTGCTTTGTTGATAGAATGAAAATAATGCTCGCTGTTGTAATGGATCGTCATGAGGGGCAAATAACTTTAAAAAGCCAGTGTGAAGTCTTAAAAGTACCCTACACAAGTGTTGCAATTTTGAAGTCTCAGAACAGGAGTACTGCATTGTGCTCTCGTGCAAATTTGGGACAAAAGTGAAATATGAAGGCCTTTAATGATGCAACCATATTGGTACCTTGTGACATTGATTATAGCTTCTTTTCTTTTGAATTTCAGAAGGCAGGTCCTAGAAGGCAGTGTGTTAACGCGCCTGAAATCATTCAACATTGATTAGTTTTGCACTAATCCAGTTTTCGTTTTAGAGATGAAGAAACAGATCTAAGAAAGGGGGAAATGTCTTGCTCAAAGTCAGATTGGCAATATTCCCAGTAAAAAAGAATATTAAACTTCCCAGCTGTTTGAGACAGGATACACTGATCACATACAGAAAGGGATTTTCTTTCTCTGTTTTTTTCTTTTATTAATTGTGTAGTTATCATAAAGAATTGAAGAAAGAAACTCTTTAGGTTTTTATGTTGTGAATGTAGTGGCTTTGTTGAATAGTTGTATCTTAATTCTGTCACCTTTTTCCTGGTAAGTCATATGATTTCCCTACCATATTCCAAGTTTTCAGTTTGCATTCCCTGCAAAATGCTTTCCTTGATTCAGTTATCAGGAACTGTTGCTGTTATTACTTCTGATGGGAGAATGATAGTGGTAAGTATTTGGCACATTCATTCTCTGCTTTTTTTGTAGTCTTACTGGTTGTAAATTTTTATGTAGAACCTCTGAACTCTAATGCCTAGTACCCCAGTATACCTGCCTTGCAGTTTTCTTATGATTCAACTCTATCTGTCTGATAAATACCTGCCGATCCATATTTTCTTCATTAAAATACATTGAATATAAGTTGCATACAAGGCTTCTAGGATCTGGGAGGAGTAATAGATTCCGGCCTCAGAAAGTGTCTAGTCTGCAAATACCTTCCTGTATTTATATTTATCTTCCTCTTCCTTTTTTTTTTTTTTCTGCTTTATCTCCCCAAATCCCCCTTGTACATAGTTGTATATCTTAGTTGCAGGTCCTTCTAGTTGTGGGACGTGGCACGCCTCCTCAGCATGGCCTGATGAGCAGTGCCATGTCCGCGCCCAGGATCTGAACCCTGGGCCGCAGCAGCGGAGTGCGCGAACTTAACCACTCGTCCATGGAGCCAGCCCCCCTCTTCCATTTTTTATTTCCTTCTCCATCAGTGCTCTGACATTCACTATATGAATCATATAATTTTTTTTGAAATTTTGCGTATACATGTTAGAGACTTTTTTATGGTTTAGATACTGCATATGTAGAATAACGAACATTTAAGGTTTGAATGATGTTAATATTCTCTGAATATTCTTAGATTGTAAGACAACCTGAGGACAAATTATGATGATTAATTCTAAATTTATTTCACCTCATTTGTCCTTTTGTTACAGTATCCTCTTTTCATTCCAGAAAAATTTTGGTTTCTCTCCTTGACCTCTTCCTTGATCTGAGGAATTTATTCCATGATTTTGGGCAACTTAATTATTTCTTCATTTATAATTCACATAGTTGTTTTCTTTCAAAAAGTTTTAAGGCTACTAAACTTTCCCTATTTTCTAACTGTATTTAGTTTAATTTCTTATTTTCCCATTCTGCAGTTTTGCTTTTGTTTCTTTTTAATCCTTGTGATTTGACTATTATCAAAGTGTTAGTCTTTGCCGTTTATTAAGTGTATGTCATGTACCAGGCACTTTACGTCTGTTGTATCCCTTAATCTTCAGTACAACCCTGTGAAGAAGGATTACCCCTGTATTCCAGGTGAAGAACCAAACTCAGAAAAATTTGCTTTCCCAGAGTCACGTGGATAATAAGTGGCAGAACCAAACTAGGATTTAAATTGGATTTTGATTCCAAAGCTAAGGCCAGTTGGCGTTGCTTTTTTTCTTTGTTTTTAAAGATTGGCCCTGGGCTAACATCTGTTGCCAATCTTCCTCTTTTTTTTTTCTTTCTTCTCCCCAAAGTCCCCCCCAGTACATAGTTGTATATTCTAGTTCTAGGTCCTTCTGGTTGTGCTATGTGGGACGCCGCCTTACATGGCCTGATGAGTGGCGCTAGGTCCGTGCTCAGGATCCGAACTGGTGAAGCCCTGGGCCGCTGAAGTGGAGCACATGAACTTAACCACTTGGCCACAGGGCCAGCCCCTGGCCTTGCTTTTTTCTTACTCAAGAGAACAATCATGGTTTTTTCAGGTACCTCACATTGTATTTTGTCTAATAAGAACAGTTTGAAATATTTTAGTCTCAACACTTGAAGAAGCCTCTTGCTATTTACAAATATTTGCAAATAGTTTTTTATTTTGTGAAAACCTCAAGTTTAAGTTTTCCTATTTTTGTTAATGGGATAGATAAGAAATTGGAAAATTATTTTAATTTTATAGAAGGAAAGATATTTAAAATGGGCATTTTGAGTACTAAAGTTCAGTAGCCCTGTATTTCTTTGACACATAGTTCACTTGATAGAATAGTTACGTGTAAAATGAAGCCAAGAGGCTGTAAGTGTGATAACAACTATTTATGAACAGTTTAGTATAGTAAGTACTCCACATTTTGTTTCTCTTCCAAATTATAGGTTATCATTTTCTCTTTATTTCATTCTGATTTTATATATTTTGATTTTCAAGACAAACCATTTAATAGTGAGCTTGAGAGATTTAACCAGCCAAAGCCAAAATAAGTTGACGTTTCTTCAGAAACTTGAATAGCATCTGAGTTTCTGTGTTGTGCTAGGCCTGTGTCTTTCTTTATTCAAAACCAGGGTTCTTCCATAAAACTTTATCTGAATATTTCCTGCAAGTTCTGCTTCTAATTACAGTCATATTTGTATCTGCCTAACTGGGTTATTGGGAGGATTAAATAAGTAAATAAATGTGAGGCTCACAGAAACACTGTCTGGCAAATAGAAGTACTCATTAAGTGTTAGCTCTTACTACCATTTGAAGTTTGTGTGCTGATTTGATTCTCTGAAAAATGGCAAATTATATTTGCTTGTTCATAGTTGTATCATATAGCAGTTCAGTGGCCTGGCTCTGAAGCTAGCCTTTCGTGGTTCAGATCCTAGCTCTGTTACTTTGTACCAATGAGACCTGGAGAGATTACTTAACCTCTCTGTGCCTCAATTTTTTTTCTCTGAAGTGCATATAATTATATATACCTCAAAGGGTACAGATTAGTTGAGATAATGTGTGCAATGTGTTTAGCACAGGGCCTAGTCCTAGGATGTAGCATGAAGAGATACTGTTACATTGCTGTAGCTGGTATTTATGGTTCCCCTTTATATATATAGTCGTATAGTTTTCCCTTAAATTTTACTTGTTTTAGTTTGTGCCTTTAGAATGTTAGCTTCTGGACTACACAGGCTTTTATGCTGCTTTCCTTGGAAATACATACACTGGTACATAGATAGCCTTTGTAACTCTCAACAACTCTGCACATTAGTCAGATGTGTGGTGTAGTTCTTTTCCCCTCTCTTAAAAAAATCAAGAGGTGAGTTTTGTGCCCAAGAATACTCTTGGTTATAAAGAGTTAATTCTGTTATAGTAGACTTATATTTAAAATAGGTACTTCTGTTGGATACCTGGCAACTAAAATTATTGTGTGGTTGAATTTACGTATTCAGGTAAATCAGAATATTTGTTTTTCTCTTGAATATTTTCTTTACAGGGAACACTGAAAGGTTTTGACCAGACCATTAATTTAATTTTGGATGAAAGCCACGAACGAGTATTCAGCTCTTCGCAGGGAGTAGAGCAAGTGGTACTAGGGTTATACATTGTAAGAGGTGACAACGTGTAAGTAAAACATGTCTTTTTTTAAGACAAGATAATTACTCTATAGGTGTACTGCCTTGCTATATGGAGAAGAGGTTTCTATCTGCTGAGATTTGTCCAGTGTCCTGGGTAGGGTTCAGAAAAGGCCCTGCCTTACACTGAATTCTTCATTACAGAGGCTTCGTAAAATGTTCTTCCAAAATACCCCTAATTTTAGAGGAACATAAATATACTCCTGGGGTCCAAGGCTAGATTTGAAAATACCTTTGAAAACTTTTGTGTGAACAGTTTTAAACAATTCATGCTCTATGACATAGCTGAATTTATAAACAAGTACTTATCCATTACTTATTTTTGTCTTTTAAATTTTTAGTATAATTGGCCAACTTAAGATGTCCCATGTTTATACTGACACACTGATAGGGCAGTTTGAGAAGATGTATTTTAGTGGTAGCAATTTAAGAAAAGTCTGCAACAGTTAGAGCAACACTGCCCAATATAACTTTGGGGGATGATGGAAATGTTGTATATCTGCATGGTCCACTATGTTAGGTACTAGACAGGTGTGTGGCTTTTGAGTACTTGAAAAGTGGCTGGTGTGACTGAAGAACTGAATTTTAATTCTCTTTTTTTTTCTTAAGATTTTATTTTTCCGTTTTCTCCCCAAAGCCCCCTGGTACATAGTTGTATATTTTTAGTTGTGAGTCCTTCTAGTTGTGGCATGTGAGATGCCACCTCAGCATGGCTTGATGAGCGGTGCCGTGTCCATGCCCAGGATCTGAACTGGCAAAACCCTGGGCCACCGAAGCAGAGCGTGCGAACTTAACCCCTCAGCCACGGGGCTGATCCCATGGAACTGAATTTTAAACTTTATTTCATTGTAGTTAGTTTTGATAGCCACATGTGACAGGTAGCTACTACATTTGTGCAGTTATAGGGGCTAGGAGATTATTGAATCAAACTTCTGGTGAGTACCATATATGATTAAAACATAGCTGGAAGGCAGCAAAAGATATATTATCATCTCAGATTATTTAGGGGGACAAGTAGGATACAGAAGATGAAGGAATAGTTTATTCATTTGAATTGTTTATCTTAAGATTGCCTTTAGATAGGTACATTATTTGATCTTTAATCAAAATCAGGAGTTTATAAAATATTCTATAGAGATGACTTTTAGGTGTGAAGTTATAAAATGAGCTGTAAAGAACAAGAGGAAGACAAAGCAGGTGGGCCCAGGTCCCCTGACCAGAACAACATGGGCTATTTATATTGGGGCTCTGCAGAAGAATTGATTTTAATAAATTTTCTTCTGCTTTAATTTAGAAAACAAACAAACATACATTGTTTTAAACTTAAATTTAAAAAAATTTAAAACTTTGCTGTAGACCCAGTGGTGTGCTAGAGGTCAGCTTGTGCTGGCTCATGAAAATAGATTGTTGTATTTTTAGGAATTTTGCAAAGTGATGGATATCTTCTTAGTAGCTTGAAATTGGCTATAGTGGGAGTATTTGCGTATGGTTATCAGTAAACACGGCAAATCAGGTACCCTTTCTTAATTGGAGAGCTGGGTTTAAAACATTTACCAGTACTCTACTGTCTTCCATAAGGATTTTAAAGGATACTAAATTTTTAAGGGTGGAATTGAGATCTTTGATTTGTTTTATATTGAGAAAACTTAGTATATTCTCCTAGAGTTGGGTACTTTCCATTTATTAGAGAACTGAAGCCTTTATACAATTTAAAGCAAAATTGGGCAAATTCGTATTACAAGTATTTGTAAAATTTACTCTGATTAAACCCAAACAAATTTAAGCAACCAGTTCTTTGTGGAATAATGTTTCATACGTGTCCCGTGGTGTAGATGTAACAGTGATTATATCCAGCTAGAGAGCCATGACTTGGTTACTTAGCGTGGTATTAATGAAATTATAGTCATGCACCACATAACAACATTTTGGTCAACGACAGACCACATATATGATGGTGGTCCCATAAAATTAGTACCATATAGCCTAGGTGTGTAGTGGGCTCTACCATCTAGGTTTGTGTAAGTACACTGTGATGTTCATGAAATGAGGAAATCACTTGACACATTTTTCAGAACATATCCCTGTTGTTAAATGACTCATGACTGTCATGTTACAGACTTTTATGTTAGTGTAGAATCGAGGAAAAATTTGCTCGTTTTAACCCAACCAATCACATCAAAAAGTCATTTGTTAGATACCTAAGTACCTGTTGCTACTATTATCTTTGTATATGAAGAACTATGCTTTTTGGGGTCAGCCTAGTGGCATAGAGGTTAAGTGCGTGTGCTCCCCTCTGGGGACCTGGGGTTCGCAGGTTCAAATCCTGGGTGTGCACCTATGCGCTGCTCATCAAGCCGGGCTGTGACAGTGTCCCACATCCAAAAAATAAAGGAAGACTGGCACAGATGTTAGCTCAGGGACAATCTTCCTCAAGCAAAAAAAGAAAGAACTGTGCTTTTCGGTTTTGGATTTAAATTGAGTAAACTGAGAAATCATGAAAAGGAAGCTAATAGATATTCTATATAATATCATTGATGGATTAAGTTCTTTGACCTTAGTCAAGTAATGGACACTTGTTTGTTTATTTAGTAGTGATTTTGTGATTTTTCCCTCCCTCCCACAATACAGTCCCTCGATTGAGTTGAAATCATAGGATTGGAAGTTTTGGGTTTTTGTACCATATCCATCCTATATGTGTCTGTTTCCTTTAAAGGCTCATGATCCAATCACACTATATGCAATCTGTCTTTAGTATTGGTTCCTGTAATAATTTTGCCTTCAGATTATTTCTTCTTGAGTTTTGTGACTTAAATGTGTAAATCACTACCACATGAAAATGCTGCTTGTTATTCACCTTAAGTAGTTCTTTTTACTATGTTCTCTCAGTGTTGTTCAGAAATGAGATTGTTTTAACTGACGTTTTTCTCCTCAAATAATTACAGTGCAGTCATTGGAGAAATTGATGAAGAGACAGACTCTGCGCTTGATTTGGGGAATATTCGAGCAGAACCTCTAAACTCTGTAGCACACTGAGGAAAAACTACCTACATTGGATATCTGTAAATCTTTGTACAGAAACTGATTGTTTCGGGGCGGGTGTGTGAATTTTTATCAATGTTATTGTGGATTTTGACTCCCTACTGACTCCTTGTAATATGATGTGTAAATTAAACTATTTCTACATTTTCTTGAAAAAACTTTTTTTTTTGCCTAAATCATAGGTTTGGTAGCTCGATTTTATTTTTCTATTAAATAGTGTGAAAATCTAATGATTGAGAACTTGTAGAAAAAATTTTCTGATATTTTGCTATTTATGGAAAACTGGTTAAAGGAGAAATTCATGTGCTATATAAATCAGGCCTACAAATATCATCAGTAGGGCAGGATACATGTATTTCTCTCCCTGCTTTTTAAGGAAGTCACAGGAAGGTAAGTCTTGTCCTTTGCAGATATCTGAGCCATATCCATTTATTATTCTGCCCTGGTGGTTGCTCCCTGGCACTTTAGAAGTGTGGGTAAAAATGTGTTTGGTAGAGAAAAAGAAAAATGCTAACAAAGTTGTATATTATCTAAAAAAATTATTCCAGGGGCCAGCCCGGTGGTGCAGAAATTAAGTGCACACATTCTGCTTTGGCAGCCCGGGGTTCGCCGGTTTGGATCCCAGGTGTGGACCTACGCAGCTCTTGGCAAGCCATGCTGTGGCAGGTGTCCCACATATAGACATATGTCCCACATATAGAGGAAGATGGGCACCGATGTTAGCTTAGGGCCAGTCTTCCTCAGCAAAAAGAATAGGATTGGTGGCAGATGTTAGCTTAGGACTAATCTTCCTCAAAAAAAAAAAAGTAAAAAAAACATTGATTCCATATAGACTTAAAAGCCATCTTTGCTTTTAATTTTAAGAATTGGGGAATTTCTAGTATTAAAGGAGTTTTGTTGTTGTTTATAAATGTGAGTAAGTAAATCTTAAGTTTATATTGAGGCAGTGCTTGTTATTGTCAACAACTTTCCATGACCCACTGATTGCTTAAACAGGACTTTAGAAGAAGTAAACATGGTTTCTCATGGCATTTCAGGCCTGTCCTTTGGTTGATTATTTGAGTAAATCACTTAAGTAGATAATGTCCCTCCATCCACAAATAGGCTGTTTTCTAAAACTCCTTTGTACAATTGGTTGATTACACTTTTTAAAGAATCCATAAGACACTGTTATAAGTAGTGTTCAGATATCCAGGCTGGTCCACAACAATTGTCAACTCACGTGTAGACCAAAGTGAAAATCGAAAAGTATTTACATTCTTGTAATTCAAACAAAATTTAAATAGGTTTTTTCTTATTTTGAATGAAAGTGCTTACAGTGGGGCTTGGCCAGATTTTTTGGTAAGGATGCAGATAGTAAATATTTTAAGCTTTGAGGGCCATATGGTCTCTGTTACAGCTACTGTCATAGCATAAAAATGGTCATAGATAATACATAAATGAATAATCGTGTCTGTTCCAATAAAACTTCATTTACATTAACAGGCAGCGGGCTGGATTTGGCCTGCAGGCCCTAGTGTGCTGACCCCTGGCTTAAAGTAAGGAATACAAGCTCAGTAAGAAGAGATGATGGCTAATGGGTATAAATTCTGAAAAGGGCTTCTGGAATGGATCCTTGCAGAGGTTAGAAGTGGATTTCTTTCGCATTTTTTTTTTAATATTTAAAACTCTTTACTTATTAGACATGGTAGTTTTGGGGTTCACAAATAAAATATTTTCCAGAGGAAAATATCTTCCCTCCTTCTCAGAAACAAGACTTGTTAAGGAGAGAACTGTTGAGATAGTTTTCTTCCTTGGTCATCAAGCACCATCACCCCGAATAACCTGGTTGATGTTCTGATGTTCAGGGCTGTCTCTGGAGGATTAGAGGAAGGTTAGCTAGTATTGGCTATTCTTAAAGATTTGGCTTTTGTTGTATAAGGTTTTATGATCAATTTAGTAATAAAATGCAAGTAATACAGGGTGAGTAAAGCAAAGAGGCAGGTTTAATTAGGGTCTGTAAACCAAATGTTCTATTTTGATAAATAATCATATTTTAAATTGGTAAACTAATTCCAAAAATCAGTAAGGAATACAGATCATTCGGTTGCTAAGTGAAATGTATTTTGACGGTACAAATGAAGTCCAGAGTCAGATGTTTTCCCAACATACTTGACGTATCAACAGAAATTACACATAAACCAATAAACAAGCCATAATTCCCCTCCCTCATAGTAATGAGGTTCTAATGAAATTATCCTTTTGAAATCTTCTGAAACACATATGTATTTTCCTGGTTGATGTCAGAAAAATTGTTCCCAAAATGTGAATTGGATGTTTTTATCAATGGTTTGTAGGGGGAATGAATGAAAACACACCAAATGGTATATGCAATTCTTTATTCCTGGGCGCACATGGTAGGCTTTTATGTTCATACCCAATTCAAATTGGATTTCTTTTTGGGTGACCATTGTAAGGGAACCACAATTATGAGTGGTAACATAGTTAACCGGCAGTGTCAAGTTTTTTATATTCTCTAATGAGACTTTTATTCCGTAATCAGTTTCCTAGTTACAAAGAGATTCAAATCAATTTTAACCTGTAATTATCTCTGTGCTCTGTAACTCAGGGACTAAGAAAGCCCAGCTTAATAATGAATGAGAAATAAACTTGGCAAGATATTTTCACTAAAATTTTTTTAAAGGGCAAGTAACTGCAAAAAGGACCTAATTTGTTTCTTTTTAACTGAAAAGATACTACCCAAAATAATAGTTTAAAACATTACTTTTAGGTTGAAGCACTTTGATAAGTTAAATGGCTTTACATGCAGACGGTTTTGGCATAAATATAAATCTTGATGCCAGAAGTATACGAGATATTAAAGATAAACTTTTATTACTATTTGCTTTAACTAAAAATCCTGTTTAATACCTTTATAAAATCATTCTTAATTTTTAACCTAAGGAGATATAAGTATGGTAAAAACTTTTAAGTAGTATTTAATACAAATATAGGCTGTCCATGTCAACAGTTTCCTCATACGTGTTACAAAAAAGATGCACCATGTGGATGAGAAAGTTATAGACTCTCTTCATAAGGGCATGCCAACCTATGTATGTAGTAGCCAGAGTTATAGAGCAATCCTTAACTGGCAATATAGCGTATTCTGGGTCTTCACCTTCAAAATTAGCAGTTAGCATTTACTGAGTGCATGTCATGTGGCAAGCATGATGCAAGGTGCTTACAACAGTGGCCGTTTTACGTATGGGGAATTGATGCTCAGCAGGGTTAGGTGCCTTACAAGAGGTCACACTTGTGAGTAACGGCTCCCATTCCACCAGCTCTTTGTACTCTATCTAACACTGCCTATCGGCAGATAGTATAATCTCAAAATCTCTGCTGTCAAGTATTGATCAGAAGCCTGATGGAAAGAAATAGTCAGATGATCTAAGGCAATTACCAAAGCTGGTTGTGGGCCGTTTTCATTATAATTACCTGAGATGCTTTATTCTTAGGCCCTATTCTCACTGACTGGCTCAGTAGATCTGAAATGGGGCAGGAAAGAGTATTTGCTGACTAGCAAAGTAAGGAAAGTGTGGTGGAATTATTAAAAGACCTAGTACTTGTCACGTGCCTGGCTAAGTCTCTAATTATCCCTCAGAATCCTTACCTTAAAGGCAGGGATAATAATACCTATATTCCGGGGTTGTGAAAAATGAAGTTCGACTGCATTTAAAACTCTTGGTATGATTTGTGGGCTATAGCAGTCAACAGCTGTTCTAGGTATTCAAAGGCCAATGTGGAAAAGTTACAGACGTGGGTCTTGTCACCTTAGGTTTTCAGAATCCCTTTGCTTACCATAGCTCTTTACAAGCGACTGGAGTATATAAATTATGAGGAATTCAGGTTAAGTGGAAGGTATGTATAATAGACTTATATTATTTTAACAAATAGACAGTAGGATAAATTTGTTTAATGCCGTCATGACTCATGGAGTTTGAAAATGAAAACTCAAAAGTCTCGTGTGTAAACTGGGAGCTCTCCCTTCTGAACTTGCGCAGTTACATGCCTCATCTTATAAATTTACTCACTTAAAATTTTACTGTACTAATTTTAGGCTTTTTTCAAACTTGTTTTAAATCATGAGCAAATTGATAAAAATTATTTTGTATCACATGTAAAGCAAAAAAATTGTTGACAAGGTCGAGTTCTCCATGCAGGTTGATACTAACCTGTTAAACAGCATGGTGCTCTTGCTCAACCAGCTACAAATTCACGTAATTGTAAATTTAGTCGTCATTTTCCATCTTGTTTCCAGGGATTATTCATGTGAAATTTTGGTCAAATGCTTTGATGTGATCTTCGTTCCTCTCTGTAGCCGGGAGCCTGTGGCATGGGCAGAGTTGGTCTTCATGAATCGATGCTGCCTCCTAGTGATTGCTGCTTCCTTTTCTGTGTGTCCACAAACTTTAAAAGTAGATTTTGGAATTTTGTCAGGGGCATTTGTCAAGCCATTGATGCATGCTAGGTACTGTGCTCAAAGCTGCGAATATACCAGGGAATGATATTAAGAAGTCCTTGTCCTTGTGAAGCTTGTATCTATCTATGGCACCTCAACCAAATCATCTTGACTCAAAGATTTACTGTCCAAGGTCATGAGTTGTTTCATCAAATTCTTTCAGAACTCTAGGATATAACTTATGGAGCTTGAATTCATTTAAAGCAACTAGAAACTGTCTGTTTAAGTGGATATAATTCATATTAATCATTTTCACAACCTTTTTTCTGTTTTAAGACTGCAGAGCCTGTAAGTTGTGTAACACTAAGGATAAAGGCAAAACGGGACTTCAGCAGCAGTTTTCTCTCATTAGTTGAGAGTATACCATCTGCTGCCTACCGTCATCATTGGGGAGGGAGGAGTTGAGATCCATTCTTCAAGACGTCTTGCAGATCTTTTCTTAGGTTTAGCATTAAAAATTTTAAAAAATCCAGTTTTTGTATTGATTTTTTTTTTTGCTATACTCTTTTACTTCCATCTTTTTTTACATGCTTCTTTTTAAATATCCTTTTATTTCACAGATCAATTACTTGCCAGAAGCGACACAGGTCAAGTATTGCTAAAACGATGATAATCCCATCCTGTTATTTCCACACCAGTGTTCTTTCAACTGTATGATATGGCTTCTTCTCTCTTCTCCTTAGAATAATTTTCAGTTCGACTGTAAACATTTTGTTTTTAGTTTTCTTTTCCCCATATACTGGCTTTACAAATAGCATATAATGAAAATGGTACCAAATTGTTATTACATTTGAAATATGTTGAAAGGAAAAGAATCCAGGAGTGGGACCTGTGGGTGGGAGATAGCTCTGGGGGATACAGCACATTGTGTCACGTATGAAAAACGTGTGTGTTGCGGGTAGCAGGCAGGAAAGTAATGTGTTTCTGTTTGATGTCTGAAAATGGGCAAAATATCCTATGTTTCATCTAATTTGCATCGTATGAGGGAAATCATAGATTATAAATTGCACTCTGCAAAGAGGAAAACTCATAAACATATAAGTTACCAGAGAGTGCTGCAATATGGCTTATAGGATATTTTAAAATAAACAGCATGAAAGAGGTCATAATGATACCTAAAATTTTTTTTAACTTTATTTAATCTTAAAAGTTATAATTTTATTTAGAAAAGTGTTTAGATGTCAACCTGACTTGGGTAAACTTCATTGTAATTATGCAGAAAAAGGCCAGAAACACTTCAGATAAACAGAAGGTATAATTTTTAGGAATTTTTAAATTAGAATCAGGTGAGGCCAGTGTAGCGTGACCGTGAAGGGAGTCAGACTTAGCTTGGAGTTTTAGCAAATTAATCTTTCCATGTCTTGGTTGCTCCAATAAAAATGGGATAGCCCTCCTTGAGTTGTTGTGAAGATTAAGATAAGAAGCACTTAGAACACTGCCTGGAACATAGTAATTTGTCAACGTTAAATTTAGCTAACATATATCCTAATATTGAATGATGGCCTCCAAGTTATCCATTGTGACCTAGGAAAAGTACTCAAAAGTAATTGAGAGCATTTTTTGACGGAAAAAAAAACTCATAAAATTCTGTACAGACCTCTAAGTTTATTGGAAATGAAAGTATCTTTCTCTGTGCAAAAGGGGATGTGAAGTTTGCGTCACTACATTTTTAAAGAAATACCAGAATAGAGAAAGTGCAGAGAAAAGCGATTAAAATAAAAATGATTAGAAGTCCGAAAAAACATCTCTTCAGTGTAAAAAGATAAATGGGAAATGGGAATATGTTAGAAGTCTGAAATGAATGAATAAGAACTAGCTTATTTAGTATATTAAAACTAAGTATTCTATGAAGATTGGAAGGATAGTTTAGAGCAAATGAAATTCTACATTAAAGAGTGAATAATAAACCTACACGATTCATCAATAACGCTTCATTTCTTGAGTATTTACTGCATGGGAACCTAAACAGAGACATGACATGCCCAGTAAAGTGATATTTGAAGGCAATATATAAATGTGCCCGATGTATGGCAGAGATTGCAAATGCTTCTATGTCTAGAGATGTGGGAGAGCTTTGAGGAGAGTTCATGGAAACGGATAGACTTGTGCTGGGCCCTTAAGGATAGTAAGGATTTGCATAAATGGCTAGGAAAGCTTTCCAAGCTGGTGGACACAAAAAGACAGGAATGAGCAAGGTGTCTAATAATTCCCTGCATAATAAGGAATAGACTGATCTATCTGTGCAGTAAAGGCTCAAATCTTGCATACTCCAAAGAAAGGACTGGGCCTTGACCAGCTCCAGGGAGATAACCTCTGAGCCCTTGGAATATCCTGCCTGATAAGAGTGCTTTTGTATGCCGGAGTCCTGAGCCATGCTTGTTTCAGTTTAACCTTCAAGGGCTTGGAGATGCAGTAGCTAGGTCAGTCATGTGGGAGCTGTGCATCTATGTTGATTACCAACACTGGTGAGCTGCTGTAGTTGGTGACACTTTTCATGTGTTGTCAGAGATCATTGCTGGGAAAATTAGGTGCTGTCTGTGCAGCTCCACTGGGAGAGGACTACTGGAAGATTGTACCTTGTTTTTCCTGGACTTCACCCCAAGTACCTTTTTCTTCTGTTGATTTTGATCTGAGGAAAGAGAATGCATCAACTGATCTATAGTCTTGAGGCCACAGCTAACTGAGACCTGCCCTCAAACCTTGTATAGTGAAAACAAGGTATCAATTACTACTTTAACCTGTCACACATATTAAAACAAATAAACTCTAGGCTCAATCAGGCTTCTTAGAAAAAGATTTAAACCAGAGCAAACATGTAGCTAAAGCTGACTTCTTGAAGTAGAGCTTAACTGGGTCCTGTGTCTTGATACTATTGCTGCAAAGGCACTATGGGGAGAGGAATGTATTTGGGGGCCTGGCAGGCTTGGAGTTAAATTATGGTTCAGCCACTTAACTGTGAGATTGTGGGCCAATTAATCAATCTCTCTGAGCCTTAATTTTGTAATTAATAAAAAGAAGAAAGTGACAGCATGGCAACCTTGCAGAGCTATTATGATGATAATACAGAGAACATACGTTAAGTACATAATATGGTGTCTAGCCCAGAGTAAAACACTGAATAAAGTTAGTTCCATTTCTCTTCATTCCCTTATTTAAAAGGTGATGAATGAACTATAAAATCCTATCGCTTAATGAGTCTTCCTCAGAACTCTCATTCATTATTCAAAAGTAAAATCAATTTGAATCAGCAATACAATAGAAAAATATATGATAATATTAAGAGTATAATACTCTGATGTTTTGCCACAAAGTATCTCTTTGGAACACACCTGGAGAATATTCCAGAGTGGTAGGCAATTGATGCTTTAAAATCTCTCACTTCCCTACTCACGTAATCATTATATACAAAGGAAAACATGAGTTATCAAAATTTGATATGTACAAGTGAATTACATTATCATAATTCAAACTTAACCCCCAAATCAACAAAAAATGGCATCATGCACAGAATTGGTATCTCAATTGGAGAATAATAAATTTAAATAGCATGATTTTTCTGGATTTCTTCCACGAGGGCAGTAAGGAGACAGTATACTTATTTTGCTCTCTCATTCAGTCCAAGGAAGGAATGTGGGTAGAGACTGTTCAGTATAGCGTGAAGCACCCATCGGAAGGTCTAGAGGTACTGCACTTCTCAACACAGCAGGAAACAGGTAAGAGACAATGATCCTTGCAAAAACTTTCCAGCTGCCAAGGGAGAGAAGTACCAAAGAGACCAATGTGTTTACTTCCTACTCTTCTCGGAAGTCCTAGTCATCTTATCTAGCCCGTGAATTGAGGCACAGGGCTATTTTCTCTCTCTTGGAAAAACATTAAGAACTTATCTACTCTGAACTGCTTGGAGGTTAATGAGATATGTTTAAAGCAAACCATTGAGGAGGTGGTGGCAATTTGCCAGAGTGGAACCTGCCAGATGCGAATAACAATTTATATCAACATATTCAAGCTCCCAGAGTGTGACATCCGTTGTCCCTCTCTCTAGTGGGAGAAATTCTTGTTCACAGCACATAAGCCAAAACAGTGCCATTTTCAAAAGTACTTTTCATGACAGAGAAACTAGTTGTAGAAAGTAAGCCACGTTGTGTGGTATAGACTGTTTTCAGATCATTCCTCAAGAGAAGAGAATCAGTGAGGAGCATCTGAAACAGCGTTTATATTCCATATTGACTCTCTTTCCAATATGGAGATGACTATGAAAGAGTCTGCGATTCCAGTTTTAAGCGGTGATCTCTTGCGATTCTCTTTCTGGTGCTAGAGAAACTGTACTATTGTATAGCAGGATGGTCCCAAGAGTAAGTTTTGTGTGATGTCCTTTTCTAAGCCCTTTCCATAATCATGCTCCGTCAACTTGTAAGGCATATGACAAGCCCTGTGCCAAAGGACAATAAACCTTTGCTGTTAACTTGGCATTTTATTTTTTGAACCATCTTAAAAGTCATCCACTGATCCTCCTACTACAGTATGTTGTAGCATGACTGAGCTGCCTTGAAAATCAAATATAAAGATCAAAGTGAGATGTTACCCTGAAAGTAGAAGCATATGTAAATACACAACGCAAATCATTTTAAATGTATACTGGGGTAAGAAAAATACTTTTTATTCCCCAATATTAGAGCAATACTAGTACACCTAAAAGACACTTAACAATTATTTGTTGAGAGAAGAAAATGAATGAATGAGAACAATGTTTTCCTTGGAAAAGATTTTTGAAAAACCATAGAAATTAACTCTGCTGTACACTTAGTACCTTGAGGATCAGAACTACATCGATTTTATGTTTGTATTTCTGACATCTAGCAAAATGCCTGATTTATAAAAGGTCTACTAAATTTAGATGAATCTAAAGGTGGCCTCATACAGTTGTTCAGGTCATGCACTGCACAACTTACCACATCTAAGGGAGCACAATTTTCACTGCAGCATTTTTGTTTTTGTGACATATTTTTGTACTTCCATTAAAATTTTAAATCCAAGATGGGCCATTTGTATATTTATTATGTAAATACAACTTCTGGCTCATGGTAATAAAGTATCTTGTTCCAAAAATATTAGTAGTTTTATGGACTTAATGTTTGTGTCCCCCCAACATCCATATGTTGAAACCCCAATTCCAATATGATAGTATTTGGAGGTGGGGCCTTTGGGAGGTAATTAAGTCATGGGAGCCCTCGTGAATGGGATTAGTGCCCTTATACAAAGAGGCCAGAGATAGCTAGCTCTTTCAGCCGTACGAGGAGACACAGCAAGCAAACGAGGAAAAGGGCCCTCCCCGAGAACCTGACCATGCTGGCAGCTCTCAGACTTCCAGCCTCCAGCATTGTGAGAAATAAATGTTAGTCCTTTAAGCCACTTAGTCTATGACAATTTGTTATAGCAGCTGAACTGATTAAGACAGTAAATCATGACAATTAGCCAACAAATGGAAGAAAAGTATTTTGTTCCAATGGGAACAAAACATTTTCTTTAACTTATGAAAGAGACAGATTGATAATAGATTGTTAATGCAACCACACGTAAAGTAACTTGTGATCCTCAATAAGGAATTGCTCTTCTGACTACTATACTGATGTGCACAGTAAATGCAGAATATAACATCCCATCGGTATGAGCGTGCACCGTTTGAACCCGGCATTTCTTACTGCAGTTCATATTGTTTTTGTTTGTTTACAGTCCCAGTTTAAATAGGTTATTTCATTATTAAAAAAATTGCTATATCTATCATTTATTATAAACAACTGCCACTTAATAATCATTTATTCGAAATAATTTGTTGTAAAAATAATAGACCCATTCTCTAACAAATCCAATTTGTCTGTAATTATAGAGAAACAAATAACATACTTTATTTCCTAATGTATGCAAAGGCACCATGTGGGGTATAATGAACTTAGTGAAGTTTTGAAACTAAATACATTTCTCTTCAGACATCATTTCAGAATTTCACAATTAACTTCTTAATAATAAATTGTAGAACTTTAAGAAAAACTAACAGTGAAATTTACATGTTGATTTTTAAATAGCCCTTTCATTATCAAATTTTCATAATCCTACTTTCTGTATCTTTGGCAGGACCACCAAGAGAAAATCCACTCCCAGAAGTTTTAACTGGATAGCTATGTTTGAGATGAAGAATGTGTGGATCTCTTTTATTATTTTTCCTGAGAAACTACATGGTGATTGTTATGCAGAAAAAATGTGATGAATAACATTGCTATTTTAATACTGATAGAAAGTACTAACCGTATTACATAGTACTCATATTTCTGATAATAGAAGAGACAGCAGCTCATACCTCTATTAATAATTATATAAAATTAATATATAATTATTTATATACTTCAAATATCTGAGCTGTACTAGCTTTCTACTAGCATTTAAGTGTAAAATTATCATCAAGTGGTCCTGAATTTAGGGCAGTATGGCTCATTAAATTAACCGGAGGTAGCATGATACGATGGGGAGAGGCCTGAAGTCCTGAAACAGGTTAGTTCTTGTCCCAGTTCTGAGACGCATAGCTTTTTTTTCTTGGTCAAGTCCTTTCTCTTAGGCTCAGTGTTGGCTTCCGTCAGATGCGGGTCTCGTCTCCCCTCCTCACTTGCAAGGGTTGTTGTGAAGATTTAATGAGATAACATATCCAGGTATTTTGTGAGAGAGTGGGGCAACAGAAGAATTTGCTCTTCAAGTTTATTAATGTCCTCTTCTGGATCCCTAAATAAAACGCATTGTCTGTTTTTACACAGTTTCTAAGGTTTCAAAGTTTTACAGTTTTCACAAAGTGTTTTAAATCTTAATATTGCGTATTTGGTGGTCTATTGTGTGTGGCTGGTAATTTCATGACTTGCTCAGCTACTACATCATTTGCAACTAAAGTTATATGTATTATAAATCATTAGAAAACATATTGTGATTGCATATAAAACATCTTAGGGTCTCTCTTAAGAGTGGCCAATCATATTAATAGGAGAGAGCTAACAGAGGTCAAGTCTGATTTGGAACTATTCCTTCTCGATCCATGCACATTCTAAACTAGAGGATCTTTATGAGAATAATGCTCAATCTCCATGTTGATCCCCAGTCGTCTTGGAAAATGGAAACTAATGTCTGCACTTGGATATTGATATCTGGACAGATTTGAATGAACCTTCCCTGGGAGACGTAGGTCCTTTAGATTCAGAGAATCCTGTTGAACCATGAAAATTATGGCAGCCTCTCCGAAAACTGAAGTGGAGACCCAAGTCACGTTGGAGATCTTCATTATGATGTCAAACTCATGACTCGAGCAGCTGGTAGTAGTGGGAATCTAAGGTGAAGAGTCCCTCACTGCTCTGGGAAAAGATGGCACAGGACCTTCCATATCCTGACACAGGCAGCTTGGTAGGACACAGGTCTTGGGAAACCATCCGGGAACAAGGAAAGGAGACTGGTCCCTTCTTGAAATACTATTTCAATCTGATGGCTTAAGCTGTTCCTATTAGCACTTCTTAGATTTGCACCGTAAGTGTCCCACCCTAGTCCTAGCCCTGATTTCCCGGCAAGAACAACAAAGGTCTCAAAAGGGAATCTAGCATAATGGTCTGGGTGATGATTTGGGCTCCACACAAAGTTCTGACTGACTTGGGAGAATGCTTTGGAAACAATGGCTGAGCACTTCAATGTGAACTAAAAGAGCTATACTCTTAGCGTCCAAGTGTGGTTCACTACTAAAGATCAGGCACTTAGGAATAATTTAGTCTTTCCCTACTGATTTGAATTGTCACAATGATCAAGTACTAATTCTCATATATATTTGGGTATGTTTCTAGACTTCATATTTTATTCTATTCATTTGTCTCTCTGTTTTTCTGTCAGTAAAACAACATTTAATTAGTGGAAATTTATAAATCTCAATCTTTTTTCAAAACTTTTCTTAATCTCATCATAACAGTATACCAGACTAGCAACACAAATAATCCTAATTTTTAAAATCTTGATATTTTGATGTGGCTTATAGGGAATTGTTGGAATAATAACAGAAAAGTTCACGTATTTTAGCTAAATGAGTCTCGAACAAGGACAATGAGTCTTCCTTGTTCAAGAACATGGATCACCTCTCCACTCCAAAGGTTTTTCTAAGATTCCTTAGTGAAGCACATATATACCTACCTACCTATCTATCTACCTACCTACCTACCTATTTAAAGTATGTTGATTAAAACAATGACATCTACACACCTATTAGAACAGGCAAAATCCAGAACACTGATAACACTACATACTGGTGAGGATGTGGAGCAACAGAACTCTCATTCATTGGGAATGCAAAATGGTACAGACGCTTTGGAAGACAATTTGGCAGCTTCTTAGAAAACTAGTCATACTCTTACTATACAAGCCAGCAATCATGCTGCTTGGTATTTACCAAAAGAGTTGAAAATTTATGTCCACATGAAAACTTGCATGTAGATGTTTATAGCAGCTTTGTTCATGATTGCCAAAACTTGGAAGCAACCAAGATGTCCTTCAGTAGGTGAAGGGATCAACTATGGTACATCCAGACAATGGAATAGTAGTCAGCATTGAAAAGAAATGCAGTGTCAAGCCATGACAGGACACAGAGGAAACTTAAATGCATATTACTAAGTGAAAGAAGCCAACCTAAATAGGCTACATACTGTATGATTCCAACTATATGACATTCTAGAAAAGGCAGAACTATGAAGATGGTAAAAAGATCAGGAGTTGAGGGGAGGGTGCAATGAATAGGTAGAACACAGAGGATTTTTAGGGCTGTAAAATGATTCTATGTGATACTGTAATGGTGGATACATGTCATTATACATTTGTCCAAACACATAGAATGTGCAAGACCAAGAGTGAACCCTAAGGTAAACTATGTACTTTGGGTGGTTATGCTGTGTCAACGCAGGTTCATCCTAGGTAACAAATGTACCATTTTGGTGAGTCATGTTGATTATGAGGGAGGCTATCCGTGTGTCGGGACAGGTGTATATAGGAAATCTCTGTACTTTCTGCTCAATTTTGCTGTGCACCCAAAACTGCTCTAAAATATAAAGTCTGTTGAAAAAAAGTATGATTTTTCATCAAAAGTATCTTTAGTTCAGAAGCTGATATATTATGGGAGCTTTTTCTCTCATTACAAACTTTAATATGCTAATATTTGATAATTAAAAATGTGTATGCTAAAAAACGAAATAATGGTGGACTTTCTTTCTATTTGTATTTAAATTTAGTTAAACCACTTTAAATTTGTCAAAAAAGTGCCCTAAAACAGAGAATTATGAAAGGATCAGGATCCAGCTAAAATAGTTTTTTTTTTATTTTTGCTGTTTATTTGATTTATGAAAGACTGACAGACACACTGGCACTGGATCCTGCGTGAAGTCACTATTTTAAGTGCTACAATGTCTCAGATACTAAGGAGCCTTACAAGGGAAAAAACTGCCTCCCAGGGTAGGCAGACGAAGTCCAGCTCCAGGGGCAGGGTGGAGTCAAGGCAGGAGCACACTCCTCTCCCAGAATCCGCCCCCACCTCTTTCCTGCCGCCATCCTCGGCCCGGCCTCCTGCCACGCGGTCCCTATTACCTGTTCTGATTGGCTCTTCGGTTGAGGCTATGAGCCCCATCAAAGGCTGTACTACCTTTCCGCCACGGTCCCCACGCGGCCCCCCGGGACTTCGCGAGCTGTCGGCCCACTCAAGGCCGGCAAGTCTCCCACGCCTGCGCACCCCGCGAGTTCGCCTCTGGCCGCAGAAGGTGCTACAGCGCCACTCGCCTTTCCTTCCACGGAAGAACACAACCTGTTTCATGCCGTGGGGAGGAGGTTGAGAAGGGCCTAGACGAGTCCAGATGCTCGCCAACTTTCCTCCCTGTTTTTCGCCGCCATCCTATCCCTACGAGCGCTAGGTCTCAGGAGCAGGTCTCACAGAGCCGACCCCGCACCAAAGCTCCGCTGCTTCTAAACTTGCATCTTCGGGGAAGGCAACAAAGTTAACCCCTGTGATGTGAAACCAAGCTCCCAGGCGGCAGCTCTGGGCATGCGCACACATCCATTACCCGCAGGGACCCAGTGCTCCTGCGTACGGTCGCCTCTTCTCCGGTCTGGAGAAATCCGGGAGCGCTGCGCCTTTTGCGAGGTGCAGAGGCAGCTGGGGACACTGATGGGGAGGTGTTCGAGGGGAGGCTGCGCCTGTGGACAAGCTGCCTTGCACAATACCAAGGGTGTGCACCCTGTGGCTCCAGGACCGTGGGAGCCTCGTCCCCCAGAAGATTTCCCCAGACACCTTGCACTTTGCTTTTTTTTTTTTTTTTTTTTTTTAAATCCCGTTATCCGACGTTAGTGGCAGAAACGTCATTCCTGGAATTTACTCCCCTCCCACATCTGGAAGCTAGTGGAAATTATAATTCGGGGGTCCATCACGTGTCCCCAAGGGGAAACCTATGAGGAGGAAGGGAAGTACCCTGTACAGATGAAAAGAAAAAAAGGCATGTCACAGAGTCTGTCCTCCTCTCGTCCTCTGACTGTCTTATGTAATAAAACCTTACTTTTAAACTTTGTCCCTACTGCCGAGTTTAATGAATTCAATCACAGAGCTAATGCTGACAAGATTGGAAGAAATTGCTCCTCATACAACTTTAGAGAATTGTTAACATTATCAACCTTCTACTTTTGTCAATAGCTTTATTACGTGCAAAACGGTTTTGTGTTAAGGGTTTCATTTTAAAATTTATTATTCAAAATAAATGTATTTCATGTGTCCCTCGCTCCCCCCTGCCCCCATTAAAAAATATATATATTGAGATGCTCAAACAAAATAGCTTCAGTTACTTATGATTTCTGGTCTTTCATTTTTTTCAATGCAGTCGCCTTTTTTTCTTCTTATTTTGCAGCCTAATTCTGATTCAAGAGGATCTTAAAGCATGAAAGACTTTGGAAAAATATTTAGTAGTGTATTTTAAGCAACATAGGGTCTGGCTTGTGGCCAAGCCGTTAAATTTGTATGCTCAGCTTGGGCAGCCCAGAGTTTCCCCGGTTTGGATCATGGGTGGGAGCCTAGTACCGTTTGTTGAGCTATGCTGAGGCAGCATCCCACATAGCAGAACTAGAAGGACCTGCAACTAGAATACACAACTATCTATTGGGATGCTTTGGGGAGAAGAAAAAGAAAATAAAAACCCACGAAGATTGGAATGAGATGTTAGCGCAGAGCCAATCTTTAAAAAATTTTAAAAAGAAACATAAATATTTCCATATATTGTAAACTAGTAACCGCAGTCCTAGCAGTATCTCCAACAGAAATAATTCCAAAGAAGGGAACATGGATAGGAAGATAAGCTTTTCAGTCTTTCATAGTGAAACAATGAAAACAACATAATACCCCAAATTGGAGAAAGTCTGAGTGAATTAGAATATCAGGAGTGAATTAGAACAAATCAATACAGTTTATGTCAAAGATACATGATTCCAAAGATGCGGAAGTAATATACGCAGACTAAAGGAGAAGAGGGTCTGTCTCATGAGGACAATCCTAGGAGTGATTAGTGTATCATCTTTACATCATGTTGAAGGAACTGGGGCTATAGTAACGAAGCTTGAACATTCTTCTGCTGCTAAGTGGCTAGGTAGGAATTGAATCTGCTACATCTTTTCCACTCTGCTACCAAGACATCAATAGAAACGGTAAATATATTTAGGAAGTGCAGGAGTTGGCAAATTTTTCTCTTTAATGTTTGTAGAGGGCAGAAAAATAGTTTAAAAACCTTAATAATAACGCTCATTAAGTGCTCACATTTTCTCAAGATTTAAAACTCAGAAGTCAGGAGGTAAAGACATGAATATTAAAATATGTGGGAGAGATGAATATACAAGTGGACGATGGCCAGAGCATGTATGAAAAGAGAACTCTGACCCACAATCTCTGCAGCAATCAGCACAGAAGAGTTGAAATCTGGTCACTGATTGCCAATTTCCCAATATTTTACCCCTCTCTCTTACTGTTTCCAACTCAGCACCAACCAGAGAAAGCCAAATCTGTTCTTCAAACTAATCACGCAAGTCGCTCCACTTCCAATTAGGCAAACTCCAGCTTCCCGGTGTCGACAACTTCCCGAGTGTACCTGAAGTCTTTCCTTTTTTTTTTTTTTCACAATTAAAGCTTTCCCACTTTCCTGTTTGCCTTTGAGTCTCTGTCAAATGTAAATGATGGTGGCTGACTCCCTTGCTATAGCATCTCTGAATGAATAGCCTCTGTCTATTCTCATTGGGTTATCTTCATTTCCGTGGTTTTCTTAGACCACCACCAACATTCAATTTACCTTGCCTATCACTGCAGATCCAGTTTCACCCAGGCGTGGTTCCCACAGAGACTTCTTGTGCGTTGCCTTTAGGGGTTTGTTGAGCCCTTGCTGACACGGTGAGTCATCACTGGGTCTGAACTCTGCTCTCTTTGTGTTGAATTCCCAGGCTAGTGATTCTCAGTTTGGAATCTAGGTTTTGTTACTGACTCCCATTTGTTTAGCATCCTTGGTGGAATCAGGCCATTCTTTTTCATCCATTCTTCCTCTGTTTTATGCCTTCATTTTATGTTGTGCTGTCTAAAAGCTTTGTCACCAAAGGAGAAACACCTGTTGTTCAAGCTGGCAGCACACACTGGTGAATTCGCCAGACTGGTATCCATTTGGACAAACTTTGCTGTGGGTCACCAATAAAACTGATTGAGGTCTCAATTTTTTGTCCTGAAAGCCTGGCTTTGAGTGTTCTCTCTGGGTTTCACCCTGGCAGGGAGCTGAGGGAAGGGTGCAAATTGTAGGATCTGTATTTGGAGGTAGTCAACCAGCAGGTGGGGGCCCAAGACACAAACTGCCCGAGCATCACTTTCAGCTCACCGTTGCCAGGACTCATGTGGTCTTCCAAGCCCAGATCCTCTCCTCCTCCAGGAAAAACTACTGCTTTTTATGTGTACTCTTTTATACACTAATAAAAATAACACTCATGTTTTTGCGAAAAATGAAGCTAAAATGCATTCTAGGCAGAGAGAAAAGCATGTGTGAAAGCCCTGAGGTTACAAATGGTTTGGCTCTTTTGAGAAACCGAAAGCAATTTAGTGTGACAGAAGTGAAGGTGAGCAGGGGCAGAATGGTTTAGTGATAGACTTGGAACATTGATCATGGAGAAGCTTAAAAGACTTGCTAAGAATTTTCAGTTTTGTTCCCTGAAGAAACAATGTGGAGTTTTAAGCAAGGAGAGTGACACAGTTTGATTTATGTTTTGAAAGAAATATCTATGTAGGAATTGTTCAAAAGGTTTTTTCTTTCAGGTAGGCACAGCCTGATCCTATAAGATGGGCAGACATCAAGAGCTCAGTGACTTATCTGAAAACCACTCCAAGCTGGCTCTATCTCCTCTGTGTTCTCTTAGACATGTGTTACATGGCTTGGGGTAAGTGGTCCATGTCACAACAGGCTAAATGTTTAGACTTTGACTTGTAGGCATTGTAGATCTTGGAGAGTTTTCATCAGTTTTTACGAAATTAATGCTGGCAGCAGTGTGGAAGATGGATGAGAAAGAGTGGTGAAAGTTGAGGCTCAGTGATCATTTAGAAGCCTGTGTAACAGTTTAAGGAAGAAATAAGAGCATGAACTAAGGCAATAGAAGTGGGAGACAAGGGTACAGATAGAGGAGATGGCAGCAGCTCATTAGAGGTGGAAGGTAACCATCTTTCTTTTTTTTCTTAATTTTTAATTTTTTTCTCTTTTATTTTATCAAGGTCATATTGGTTTATAACTGTGTAGTTTCAGGTGTACATTATTATATATCAGTTGCTGTATAGATTGCATCGTGCTCACCAACAATACTCTAGTTTTTATCCGCCAGCATACATACGTGCTCGTTTATCCCTTATGCTCACCGCCCCCCCCCACCCCCCGCCCCGCTTCACCTCTGGTAACCACTAATCTGTTCTCTTTATCCATGTGTTTGTTTATCTTTCACATATGAGTGAAATCAAACAGTGTTTGTCTTTCTCTGTCTAGCTTATTTTGCTTAACATAATATCCTCAAGGTCCATCCATGTCGTTGCAAGCGGGAGATGATTTTCCTTTTTTTTTGTTTTTTAGGAAGATTAGCCCTGAGCTAACATCTGCCCCCAATCCTCCTCTTTTTGCTGAGGAAGACTGGCCCTGAGCTAACATCTATGCCCATCTTCTTCTATTTTCTTTTATATGTGGGATGCCTGGCACAGCATGGCTTGATAAACGGTGCATAGGTCTGCACCCAGGATCCAAACTGGCAAACCCCAGGCCACTGAAGAAGAAGGTGCAAACTTAACCACTGTGCCACCAGGCTGGCCTGATTTTGTCTTTTTTATGGCTGAGTAGTATTCCATTGTGTATATATATCACATCTTCTTTATCCATTCATCAGTTGATAGGCACATGGGTTGCTTCCACAACCTGGCTAGTGTGAATAATGTTGCAATGATGCATAGATCTCTTTGTATTGTTGATTTCATGTTCTTTGAGTAAATACAGAGTATTTACCCAAATTATTAGTGGGATAGCTGGGTCATATGGTATTTCTATTTTTAAGTTTTTGAGAAGTCTCCATACTGTTTTCCATAGTGGCTGTGCCAGTTTTGTATTGCCACCAACAGTGTACAAGGGTTCCCTTTTCTCCATATCCCCTCCAACACTTATTATTTTTCATCTTGTTAATTATAGCCATTCTGATGTGTATGAGATGATATCTCATTGTAGTTTTGATTTGCATTTCCCTAATGATTAGTGACACTGAGCATCTTTTCATGTGCCTATTGGCCATCTGTATATATTCTTTGAAAAAATGTCTGTTCAAATTCTCTGCCCATTTTTTGATCAAGTTGTTTGTCTTTTTGTTGTCTAGTTTTATGAGTTCTTTATATATTTTGTAGATTAACCCTCTGTTGGATATGCAATTTATAAATATTTCCTCTGAGTTGGTGTGTTGTCTTTTCATTTTGTTCATGATTCGCTTTGCCTGGCTGAAGCTTTTTAGTTTGATGTAGTCCTATTTGTTTATTTTTTCTTTTGTTTCCTTTGCCTGAGTAGACATGGTATTCGAAAAGATGCTACTGAGACTGATGTCAAAGAGTGTACTGCCTATGTTTTCTTCCAGGTGTTTTATGGTTTCAGGCTTACATTCAAGACTTTAATCCATTTTGAGTTAATTTTTGTGTATGGTATATGACAATGATCTATTTTCATTCTTTTGCATGTGGCTGTCCAGTTTTCCTGGCCCCATTTATTGAAGAGACTTTTCTTTCTCCATTGTATGTCCGTGACTCTTTTGTTGAAGATTAGTTTACATAGATGTTTGGTTTTATTTCTTGGCTTTCACTTCTGTTCCATTGATCTCTGTGTCTGTTTTTGTGCCAGCACCATGCTATTTTGATTGCTATACCTTTATAGTACATTTTGAAGTCAGGGATTGTGATGCCTCCAGCTTTGCTCTTTTTTCTCAAGATTGCTTTGGCTATTCAGAGTCGTTCGTTGTTCCATATAAATTTTAGGATTCTTTGTTCTATTTCTATGAAGACTGTCATTGGGATTCTGATTGGGATTGCGTTGAATCTGTAGATTGCTTTGGGTAGTATGGACATTTTAACTATGTTAATTCTTCCAATCTATGTGCATGAAATATCTTTCCATTTATTTATGTCATCATCAATTTCTTTCAATAATGTCTTATAGTTTTCAGTGTATAGGTCTTTCACCTCCTTGGTTAAGTTTATTCCTATATATTTTATTCTTTAGTTGTGATTGTAAATGGGATTGTATTCTTGACTTCTCTTTCTGCTAGCTTGTTATTGGAGCATAGAAATGCAACAGACTTTTGCAAGTTGATTTTGTATCCTGAAACTTTGCTATAGTTGTGGATTATTTCTAATAGTTTTCTGGTGGATTCTTTAGGGTTTTCTATGTATAGAATCATGTCATCCACAAAAAGCAAGAGTTTCACTTCTTCCTTTCCAATTTGGATACCTTTTAATTCTTTTTCTTGCCTAATTCCTCTGGCCAAAACCTCCAGTACTATATTGAATAGGAGTGGCAAGAGTGGGCTCACTTGTCTTGTTCTTGTTCCTGTTCTTAAAGGGATGACTTTGAGTTTTTCACCACTGAGTATGATGTTGGCTATGGGTTTGTCATATACGGCCTTTATTAAGTTGAGGTACTTTCCTTCTATACCCATTTTGTTGAGAGATTTTATCATAAATGGATGTTGGATCTTGTCAAATGCTTTCTCTGCATCTATTGAGATGATCATGTGGTTTTTATTCCTCATTTTGTTAATGTGGTGTGTCACATTGGTTGATTTGTGGGTGTTGAACTATCCCTGCCTCCTTGGTATAAATCCCACTTGTTCATGGTGTATGGTCCTTTTAATGTATTGCTGTATTTGATTTGCCAATACTTTCTTGAGGATTTTGCATCTATGTCCATCAGCAATTTTGGCCTGTAATTTTCCTTCTTTGTGTTTTCCTTGTCTGGTTTTGTTATCAGGGTAATGTTGGCCTCATAGAATGAGTTAGGAAGCATTCCATCTTCTTCAATTTTTTGGACTAGTTTGAGAAGGGTATGTATTAAATCTTCTTTGAATGTGTTGTAGAATTCTCCAGAGAAGCCATCTAGCCCTGGACTTTTGTTTTTTGGCAGGTTTTTGATCACTGTTTCAATCTCTTGTGATTAGTTTATTTAGTCTCTCTTTCTTCTTGATTCAGTTTTGGAAGTTTGTTTCAGTCTAAGAATTTATCCATTTCTTCTATGTTGTCCAATTTGTTGGCTTATAGTTTTTCATTGTATTCTCTTATAATCCTTTATATTTCTGTGGTATCTGTTGTAATTTCTTCTCTTTCACTTGTAATTTTATTTATTTGAGACTTCTCTCTTTTTCTCCTGGTGAATCTGGCTAAGTGTTTGTCAATTTTGTTTATCTTCACAAAGAATCAGCTCTTAGTTTCATTGTTGCTCTCTATTGTTTTTTTAGTCTCTATTTCATTTATTTCTGCTCTAATTTTTATTATTTCTCTCCTTCTGCCGACTTTGGGCTTTGTTTGTTCTTCTTTTTTTTAGTTCTGTTAGGTATAATTATGATTACTTATTTGACATTTTTCTTGTTTGTTGAGATAGACTTGTATTGCCACAAATTTCCCTCTTAGCACAGCTTTTGCTGTATCCCATAAGAGTTGGTATGATGTATTTTCATTTTCATTTGTCTCCAGGTATTTTTTGATTCCTCCTATGATTTCTTCATTGATTCAATGGTTGTTCAGTAGCATGTTGTTTTCTCTCCAGATATTTGTGAATTTCCCAGCCTTTTCCTTGTAGTTGATTTCTAGTTTCATAGCATTGTGGTCAGAAAATATGCTTGCTATGATTTCAATATTCTTAAATTTATTGAGGCTTGCCTGGTTTCCAAACTTATGGTCTATTTTTGAGAATGTCTCATGTGCACTTGAGAAGAATGTGTATTCTGCTGTTTTTGGAGGGAACGTTCCGTTTATATATATATATATATTAAGTCCATCTACTCTAGTATTTCTTTCTTTCTTTTTTTTAAATGTTGGCACCTGAGCTAACAACTGTTGACAATCTTCTTCTTTTTCTTCTTCTCCCTAAAGCCCTCCAGTACATAGTTGTATATTCTAGTTGTGAATGCCTCTCATTGTGCTGGTCTAGTATTTCATTTAAGGCCACTGTTTCCTTGTTGACTTTCTGTCAACATCATTGATGTAAGTGGAGTGTGAAAGTTCCCTACTATTATTATGTTCCTGTCAGTTTCTCCCTTTGGGTCTGTTAATAGCTGCTTTATATACTTTAGTGCTCCTATGTTAGGTGCATATATATTCATAAGTCTTATGTCCTCTCAGCAGAGTGTCCCTTTTATCATTGTTTACTGCTCCTTTTGTCTCTCATTGTCTTTTTTATCTTGAAGTCTGCTTTGTCTGATATAAGTATGGCAATATCTGCCATTTTCTTCCATCCTTTCACTCTGAGCCTGTGTTTGTCTTTAGAGCTGAGATGTATTCCCTGGAGGCAGCATGTTGTTGGGTCTTATTTTTTAATACATCCAGTCACTCTGTATCCTTTGATTGGAGAATTCAATACATTTGCATTTGGAGTGATTATTGATATATGAGGGTTTAATACTGCCATTTTATCTCTTGTTTTCTGGTTGTTCTATATTTCCATAGTTTGTTTTTCCTTATATTTCTGACTGCCACTTCAGTTTGGTGGTTTTCTGTGATGTTTTTCTCAGTTTTCTCTTTGTTTATGATTTGTGGCTCTGCTCTGATTTTTTGTTTAGTGGTTACCATGACATTGTATAAAAGATCTCATAGATGAGGTAATCTATTTTCTGATAGCCTCTTATCTCCATTAGCCTAAGCAACTTCCATCCTTTTCCTCGTCCCCTTCTGAGTTAAACTCACAAATTGTTCTTTTCTGCATTGTGAGTTTGTGACTAAATGGAAGTGTTTATAATTATTTTTTATGCTTTCCTTCCCTTTATCTTGTATGTTAACATGAAATGTTTTCTGACCCTTTCTGTATACAGCTGCAATTTTGTGATTCTATCTATTTATCTCCTTGCTCAAGGTTTTGTAAACCTTTGTGTTTTTGTTTCAGGTATGAGGCCTTCATTTTTCATTTCTTATAAGGGAGATCTAGTGGCAATGAGCTCCTTCACTTTTGTTTATCTTGGGAAGGTTTTATGTCTCTATTGTGTCTCAAAGATAGTTTTGCTGGAGAGAGTATTCTTGGCTAAAAGTTTTTGTCTCTCAGTATGTTGAATATATCATTCCATTCTCTCCTAGCCTGTAAGTTTTCTGCTGAGAAATCTGCTGAAAGCCTGATAGGGGTTCCTTTGTAGGTTATTTTCTTCCACCTTGCTGCCCTTAATATTTTTTCTTTGTCATTGCCTTTCACCAGTTTTGGTAGTATATGCCTTTGAGAAGGTCTTTTTGCCTTGTTCTGATTAGGAATTCTGCTGGCTTCATGCACTTGTAAGTCCTGATCTTTCTGCAGGTGTGGGAAGTTCTCAGCTATTATTTCTTTGAATAAGTTTTCTGTTCCTTTTCCCTTCTCTTCTCCCTCTGGAATACCTGTAATCCTTATGTTCCTTTTTCTAATTGAGTTGGATATTCCTTGAAGAATTTCTTCATTTTTAAAAAATCTTAGTTCTCTCTCCTCCTCCACCTGAAGGATTTCTATATATCTATCCTCTAAATCACTAATTCTGTCCCCCATAATATCAGCTCTATTTTTTATGGATTTTAAATTATTTTTTACCTCATTAATTGTGTTCTTCATATCCAGAGTTTGTTTGGTTGTTTTTTTGTTTTAGAGTTTCAATATCTTTGGTGAAGTATTTTTTCTGCTTATTAATTTGATTCCTGAGCTCATTGAGCTGTCTTTCTGAGTCTTCTTGTAACTTGTTGAGTTTCTTTATGATAACTATTTTGAATTCTCTATCATTTAGATTGTAAATTTCTCTGAGTTCAGAATTGGTTTCTGGAGACTTGTCATTTTCCTTCTGCTCTCAAGTGTTAATGTGGTTCTTCATGGTGTTTGATGAAGTTATCCTTTGCCTGTGGATTTGTGGTAGTATCAGGTTGCAGATTCCACACGCCACCACTGAGGTGGTGGGCAGGAGTTGTGTTTTCTGATCCTGCCCCATCTGCTGGAAGTTGTGCCAGTAGAGCTTCTCTGCATTTGCACCTTGGCTGCAGCCACTTGGCAGGTCATGTACACACACAGAAGTGAAGCCTCTGTGCTCTGCCAGCTGGTCACTCTGGTGCAGGACCACTGCACTTAGCAAGGGACCAGCCAAGCTGGTTTGCTGGGTGGGACGGGAAGTTTGCTTTTTTGTGTGTGTGCCAGCTCTGCACTTGCAGGCAGCTCAACTGAGCTGCTGTGCTTGGTAGGGATTCCTTCATGGGGGCTGAGCCATGCCACTCAGTGGGGAGTGTTTCCACTTGTAGGGCTGCCATGGGCTAGGCTACAACTCTGAAAACATTCTCATGGGCCAGACTCCCTGCCCCCCTCCCCTTATGGTCACACTTGCTACTGAGTGAGAACTCACAATCTAGATCACTGCTGCTGGGGAGAGGGAGTGGTGTGCTCACCTAGTTCCACTACCTCCCAGGGATCCAGTCCCCCCACCTTCATATGCATGGCTGCGTGGATCTCTCAGTCATCCTGTTGTGCTGTGCAGGGACTCCTCTGCTGGTTAATGAATGTCTGTTTAGTTGTAACTTAAAGGGGAGAGAAAGGGAACTCACTCCACAATCATGCTGATATCACTCTACCTTCCCTACCTCCTCTTTTGAAGTATTCCTCAAGTCCTCCAGCTCCAACTCAGTGGAGATAACCTTTCAAAATGTCTTTTTACCTCTCATACAAATGTAGAACTCCTGGACTCTGATGGGTGGTCTCATAGGACAGAGGTAATCTCTCTGAAGAGGAAGCAATGGAAGCCTAGTGGAAGTGACTGTGAGAAGAAATGAGAAATTGTGAGAAATCATTCTGCACAGCTCTTTCAAGGAATTTTGTGCTAAGAGAAAGGAAGATGTGGGCAGTAGCTGCAGCTTTTGTTTTTTGTTTGTTTTTTAACATTGGAAAATTACAGTGTATATTGAGTAGAGGGAAAAAAAAAGATTGCGTTGGATACAGTGAGGGGAGAATTGATGGAGAAAGATCCTTAAGAAGTTAAGAGGTGATGATCTATTTCCCAAGTGAAGAGAATGGCCTACTTAGGTGCAGCAACATTTCACCCACAATAACAGGAAAGAAGGATCAACAATGGGCATGGTGCAAGCAAGTGGGTCAGGGTGGTCCTGCAAGTTTATGCAAATTCCCTCCTGGTTGCTCTTCTCTTCAGTAAACTACAAAACAAGGTCATCAGAGTAGGAGACAGGTAAATAGAGAAAGTTTGAAATAGTGATCTACAAGGGTGGGGTTATAAATGGACCAGTAAACTATCATTATAGCCAAGTATCATTTAAGCTTAGTAGAAGAAATTTTTCATGAAATGTATACATATCAGGCATTTCCAATGACTAAACTAGCACTTAATAATTATTATTGTAAGTGAAACTTTGAAAGATCATCTAGTACAATTGCTATTATTCAAAAATTTTACTTTAAAGAGAAAGAAGGAAACCTTAGGACTTAGTACTAATACTGTAATTTTACTTTTCTCAACCTACACAGACCAGAAGTAGCCAAAATTTGTTTATAGCTGAAAGGGTCCTGAAAGATGAGAGTACATATCCTAATAGAGCTCAATTCACTTTTTATGGATGGATGAATGAAAGAATTAATAGGTAAATGTACTTGGAGAACTCGCTATTTTAGAAGGTAACTTATAAAGAAAAGTAATAATTTTGATGTTGAACTGTCATCTTGTAATTTTGATATCATTAATTTTCAATGTTCACAATTAGGACCTAATTCTAGTATTTGTAAAATTTATAGGACATAATAAAAATATATTCCTTAACTTGGAAAAGGAATGATCTATTTTCAATTAATTCAAAGAAACTATTCTAAGAAGAGAGATACAATCTTTAGGTTTGTGAGATTTCTATTCCTCTATTTCCCAAGGATAGTTTCCTTATACTAAACTTTTTTGAGAATTTTGTATACAAATATTAATTTTAATTGTAGAAATAAGGAAACCGATGAAGAAAGAGGAAAGGAAAATATTAATCATAAACAAATGTGAAAGATAACTACTTATAACTTGAAGTACAGAAATTTCCCTGTCACATTCATTTAGAGGTTTTGGCCTTCATAAAGTTTATATTCTGTAACAGTTGATGTTAATTATTATTCTTTCTAAATTTCTATTTTCTGTTTTCTTTATTTCTGAGAATAGGAATATTACAAAGAGTATTGAAAACAAGCCCTGATTTATAGTTCTTACCAATTTTCATCATGTAAATACTCCCATTTCTGATTTCAAGCCTCCAACAATTCCAGCATATTTACTAATGCGCCCCTAGGGATCGCATGAGTCAACTCCAGCTTACTACTGTTTGAACAGTGTTTAAAGTGAAGGCAGAGACTATTTAGAAGGCCATAGTAGTAATCTAGGCAAAAGATAAATAGACTGAATTAAGGTAGTAGAAAGAAGAGAGACAGGTTCCAAACAGAAGAGATGAAAGGGAGCTCATGAGGAAATAACCCTTTCACATGTCTTTGTATCCCTCATATGGATGTTGGGCCGCTGTGTTCTGATGGATTGTTCTGTTGAGTAGAGGGGATATTGCCCTAAACAGCATGGATATTTCCTTTACCAATCATCCAAATGAAGGATACAGCTTGGAATAGGAAGTGAAGGATTGAGTTGCGCGTCTTTATTAAGAGGTAGAGGCAATTCAGTGGTCTCTTGGGCCTGGACTCAAGAACTTTTAGACACACGCTAGGGCAATATTTTATAAATTGAGTTGATGAGATTGGCAAAACAAAATAAAACAAAGCATCTCTATGTGTGTATTTTATTGATTGACATACTAAATATATGTGTGTGTGTGTTAGTATACTAATATTTAACATCTATTATAGAACATATGGACATATACAATCATTTTCAAAGGAAGATTTAGTAGCTGCAAAGAAGTTCTGATACTTTCTTTCCCCACCCAGTGGGCTATTTTTTGTATACCTTGAGTGTTATGCACTCTTCTTTGGAGGTCCATACTCTCAGGAGCACCCTAAGGTATTGGCCCTGCCACATAGTGACGCTTTCATGGACAGGAAGGTGCCTACTGAAGACTCCTATAGAAATGAACCAGAGTCTGTGGTTTTGGAAAACAGTCACATCTGGTAGGCTATTTTCCCACTAAATTCTGTATTCTCATTCCCATCTGCCACCCTAAAGTTTCTCATTAAAAAATACAGCCTTGTTTTTACTTTTGCTCCATGGAATTAAGGAGAAGTTCTGTGTCCAAAATTGCATTCAAGAATCCACAATGTAGATAGAAGCAGAGATTACTATTCATATATTTATCCATTCACTTGTCAAACATTTACTGAGCACTTAATGTGCCAAGTCCTGTTCTGGGAGTTGAGAATTAGCCTGGAACAAAGCATTCAAAAATGGCTGTCTTCTCGGAGCTTACATATGGTGGCAGGAAGAGCACTTCAGGAAAGGGAAGCAGTAAAGTTAGAGGCTATGAGACAGGAATGTGCTTACTGTGTTGGGGAACAACAAAGAAACCACTGTGGCTGGAGCAAAGTGAGCTTAAGTAAGAGGAAGGACTTGAGGTCAGAGAAGTAAAGGGTGGGGGTATGGAGGAATAGTGTCACAGATTGTCTAGGGCCATGTGGTCATTATAAGAAATATAGCTTTTACTGTGAGAAACTTAGGAAATCACTGGAGAATTTTTAGCAGACAAGTGACATCATCTGAAGGCACTTTAACTGGATCATTCAGGCTGCTGGGTTCAGAATAGACTGGGGCAAGGATGGTGTACAAGAGCAGAAGCATGGAGACCAGTCAGGATTCTGCCATAACATATTGAAGTAAAATAATGCAAATGAGAGAGATGATGTTGGCCTGGATTACATTGATAGCAGTAGTCAAATTTTGTATGTATTTTGGAAGTAGTGCACCCAGGTTTTGTTAACTGATTAGATGTGGCCTTTGAGAAAGGGAAATCAAGGATGATGCTAAGACT
This sequence comes from Equus quagga, assembly GCF_021613505.1. Lineage (NCBI taxonomy): Eukaryota > Metazoa > Chordata > Mammalia > Perissodactyla > Equidae > Equus > Equus quagga. The sequence continues at coordinate 99,966,173 of NC_060274.1, forward strand.
TTTGACCTGAGCACCATGAAGAATGGAGTTACTTGTTCTTAGGTAAGAAAGATGAAGACAGAGTGGACTATCAGATGGTCAGTTTAGACATGTTAAGTGTGAGATGCCTATAGAGTCTGGAGTTAAGCAGAAGGGACCAGACTGGAACTCCTAATTTTGGAGTTTTTAGAAGATAGATGGTATTTAAAGCCATGGGACTGAATGAGATCACCCAGAAGGGAATATGGATAGGGAAGAAATAAAATGGATTTCGGATATATTTTGTAATTAAAGTTGACAGGAGTTGCTGGCTGTTTGGATGTAGGCGTAAAAGATAAGAGTGAAGGATGACTACAAGGATTTGGGGGGAAAAATGAAGTTATTGATGGACCACTCCTGGGGTTCTCCAATCTTGGAGATAAACAGGAATCAGAAAAGCAGACTGAGAAGCAATGGTTAGAAAGAAAGGAATCAAACCAGGGAAGTGGAATGTCTTAGAAGCCAAGTGAAGACAATGTTTCAAGGAGTAAGCAATGGTCCTTGAAACCTGTGGCAAATGCTACTAGACTGATATGAAAACTGAGAAATGATAATTGGATTTCACACGATGGAGATCACGGTCAATTGCGATTACTGTTGCGATGATTGAGAAAGAGCTGGGAACAAAAGGGTAATGATGAGAATTGCTTTCAGTGAGAATGAAGGAATAAAAATTGTAGAGACAGATTATAAGATTATAGATAATTCTAAGGAATTTTGCTGTAAAGGAGAGAAATGAGGCAATAGTTGCAGGGGGAAATGTGGTCAATGGTTTTTGGTGTTTGTTTTTAGGATGGGCAAATACTGGTATGTATTTATGCTAATAAGAATTGATCAACAGAGAGGGAAATTTTAAAGACACATGAGAAAGCAGGGGAGGGGTGTTGCTGAAGCAATGTGAATGGGTAGGCTACAGAGGACGAGTTCTAGTACACAAGAGAAGCGCTGGCCTTTGCCACAACATGGACATAGTGATACGAACAGGAGAGAAGGTAAAATATTTCCCGTCAAGATGTAGGTAGGTGGGTAGATGTCCTGGGAGCTTGTAGAATTTCTCTTCTGATTCTCTTTTCTCAATTGATCAGGAAACCAGGTCATTGGCCAAAAAATGAGTTTGAAGAGAGAGAAGATATGAAATGATCAAGGAAAGAGTGAGTGTGAAGGGATGAGGGAAATATCTAAGGACTGCTGGGGAGCATACCAATCCATTTCAGGTGATTTTCATAAACTGAAGCTGAGACAGGACAGTGTGATTTTGTTTTTGCCTTTAGTCACACTCAGTGGCTCAGGGCAGACAAGTTTAGATGGGAGTTTCAGATTTAACTAGCACTATGGTTTGGGCAGACAAGTAAAAGGAATGGGGGCAAATGTATTGAAGGTATATGTGTGGGAGTGATGATAATGATTAACCATGGAATTTAGTCAAGTAGAGAAGTGAGGACAGAGTGGGGCGGTCAAGGTCAGTGAAATGTGGCGGAATTAATGGAGTATAGGCGCAAAGAGTTGGAAGGATTTCTGGAGTTTTGTGATGAGAGAAGTGAGCTGAGATATGAGAAGTAATGTTCAAAAGTGTGTTTGAAACTGAGATTATAGAGTGATCTCAATTATTGTTAAAGATGGACTGTATCATGTGAACAAGGTTAGTGAGAGGCTGGAGGATGGATCACTCAAGGAGATCCATCCCTATCTCGAGGAAGGTAAATCTCAGTGCACAAGAGTTCAAGCCACTAGGTCTATCTCTGAAGGAGAGGGATTATTTGTAACAAAGTTGGTAGGTTTATACCCAAAAGCTCTCTATCTAATAGGAAGACAGAGTGTAGCAGTCAGTCTAAGATCTTCAGTGAGAATCTGGGTCTGGGCGCCCCTAGAACTGGGTCCCAACGTAGCTGCAAGAGGCTAGGAAATAGAATCTGGTGTCACCCCATGCAAGCGGCCCCCGCCGTTTCTGGTCTCTGGCCCGCTTCCTCTCTCTGATCTGCTTCCCGTATCTGGCTGACTTCTACTCTGGGACTGGAGTGAGCAGGGGCTGCAAGCCCAGTGGTGGGCCTCAGGGCCAGGTGGGGCGGTTAGGAGCCCCAGGGACATCCTGGTCCAATAGAAGGACTGCCTCCTGCACCATCATGAAAAAGCTTTTCATCTTCTGGAGAAGGAAGCATGAGTCTCCTGGCTCCTTCTCACACCTGCCTGTAAGCCGGGCCAGTACCAGGCTGCCCACTGAGCTGGGCTATGACCTTCGAGATAAGGATTTCAAGAAATTTCCCAAGGCTGCCTCAGTAAGGGATTTGGAGAAGGTGAAGGAGTATCTTCATACCTTCAGCTCATGAAACATGAATGTGGACAAGCGGGACGGGACAGAGAATAGAAATGACCACAGTGATGAAGGGCAGTGTGGAGGGGAAGCTGGGGCCACTGGGTCCTCTTACCAGAAACAGGACTTGTCTAGGCTACCCCACTGGTTGTCACTCCGGGTTTCCCATAGCAGAGAGGTCTGGTAACCATTGGCAGAGGGTCACACTCCCAACTTTCAGCTTCTTAGTTTTAAAAATGCGCACAGGGATATTTGAGGGCATTTTTACCCTCCCTGATCCCCTCCACTCCTCCCACTGCCTTAACCTCCACTGGGCACTCTACCCTTTCCCCAGCCTGCTGTTTTTTATTTTGGTGCATATTGTTCCCAGCTGCCTAAGATATACCATATTACTAATGTACTAACAGGAAAAAAGTAAAAGTGAGCTCCAAGAGCAGTGGTTATTAAGATTTTAAAACTTTGAAATAGCAAAACAATTAACTTTTTAATGTGGGTCTCACGAATTTTGTTTTTCAATTGCATCATATATTCAAAAAGCCCATCAACAACCACTTACTGCAAAAACAACATTAATTTTGTATGTTAAGCAATAAAGAACTTACGTGTTTGGCATTAATGACAGAAGATATGTACTATCTATGCTTACCTTAAAATCCTTGGGAGCATTTTCAAGTCAAGTATGAAAAGCGTCATCTTTCATCATGATTGAGTAACTGGAAACTGTGGTTAGAAAGAGTATTTGTGTCAGCTTGCTGATATTTTATCTCCTCTTTTAAGAATAACAGAGTTATCTAACTTATCTGACTTTTAGCCTACATCACACCGTTGAATTACCTTACAAGGTCATGGATAACCTCAACCTGACTTCATTCAGTGGTCAACTCTCAGTCTTAACTGCCTGGCATCTTAGTCAAGTATCTTTCTTGCCCTAACAGTATTATTTAAAATATTATCTTGTCTTTCAAGACATTTGGTTCACCTGGCATTTCTTCTGTTTCTGTGGATGCTTCTTTTCAGACTCTTTCGCTGATTTCTCCTCTTCTTCCTGAGTGGTAAATATTTGAGGGTTCAGACATTGAATGATTCTCTCTCTCTTTTAATCTTCACTCACCTGGTGAAGAGAGATTGGCTTTAAATATCTATATTCCAATGCCTTCCAACTGTTTATCTCCAGCTAGACCTCTCCTCTGAACTCTAGACCCATATATATGTAAATGCCTTACACTTCCACTTAGATGTCTATTAGGCTGCGGTGTGCTGGCAAATGTTTAATAACAGGCTCTTGGGGGTGGGGGATGGGGGGCAAAGAAAGGAGAAGCCCTGATTTCAAGCTACCAGTGAGATGTCAATGGGCTCCAATAATTCCTGAAAACTTAGCAAATGGCTTGTGAGAGCCACTGGCTCCATCCCGTCACTGCTTAGGCATTTCAAACATCCCCAGACTGTGCTCCTGTTAGTCTTCCCATCTTGCTCTGCTCTTTCTATAAATACCAAATCCTTGCTTTTAATTGTTTAGGCCAGAAACTCTAAAGTCATTCTTGACTCCTCTAATTCTTTCACATCCTTCATCTGACTCAGCAGTAAATCTTATTGGCTCCACCTTCAAAGTATATCTAAAATCCAACCATTTCTTGACACCTTCACAGTGACCACCCTGGTCAAAGCCACCATCATGTCTTAACCAGAATTACTGTAGTGGCCTCTCTAGTCTTCTACCTTTTAGCCTTTTCAGTTTACCCTCAACACAGTAGCCAGAATGATCCTGTAAAATGGGTGTCAAATGATGTTGTTCCTTGCCTTAACAACTTTCACTTGCTTTTCATCTCTTTAGGGGTAAAGGCAAAAGTTCTTCTAATGGCTCACACAGCCCTACACGGCCTTCACCCCCACCCTGTTGTTGTCTCTCTGATCTTACCTCCTGACACTCTCCCTTTCATTCATCTCCAGCTACCTTGGGCTCCTTAGTGTTCTACAGAAATGCCAGAAATGTATTCAGGGCCTTTGGACTTGCTATTCTCTGTGCCTAGAATGCTTTTCCCCCAGATATCCTCATGGCTTGCTCTCTCACTTCCTTTAGGTGTTTATTTAATTGTCACCTTATGTGTGAGAGCTTCCCTGGCTACTCTACCTACAGCTGTACCCCCTCTCCTCGCTGATATTTCCTATCCTTCTTCCCTGCCTGATTTTTCTCTTAGCACTTAATACTGTCTGGCATACTTGGCATTTTAAGTCTTTTGTTTACCTCTTCCTCTAGCATGTGTGATCCATAAGAGCAAGTATTTTTGTCTGTTTTGTTTGCTGCTGTATCCTCATCACCTAGAACCCCGCGTAGCCGTAGTAGGTTAACAGGAGGTTCAGATGGGGCGGGAGGAAAGGGGATTGATTGCAAAGGGGCATGAGGGAACTTTTCAGAGTGATGGAAACGTTCTTTGTCATGATTATAGTGGTTATGTGACTGCACATTAGTTAAAACTCCCCCCAAAATCTCAAACTGTATATTTTAATATTTGTGTGTATGTAGAGAAAGAGAGATTGAGAATGAGAGGGATAAATGTGAAAGGACACGTCCTAAACCTAACATCACTGTTCTGAGGAGGAGATGAGATTTGGGCAGAGGAAGAAGGTGGATGAGAATGGTCATGGGAGACTTCTGCTTTGTGTTGTTTGAGTTTTTTTTTAAACGGTGAATTATAATGTTTTACAGAATGTTCTATAAACACATTTTAGAAGCATTGTGCTGAAGTTCTCTGATACCTCATGTAAATGTATGTACATATTAATAAGGGCCTTATGGAAATAACATTTGAAATATGTTTTCCAGTCAAAAAATGGTACTGAAAGTGGAAATTTCTGGTTAGGAGAGAATGGGGGAAGCACCATGTCAGTTAATGAGCAAGTTGTTTTGGAGACCACAGCAGACCAGGAGGAAGAACGTTCTTTGGGGAATAAAGATCCAAATTTGAGGTTCGCTCTGCATTTGTATGACCTTGACCCTAACTCTCCTCATTTGTCAAATCATAGCTATTTCTAGATGGATGTTTTTTTAAACCAAGATCTGCAAAGCCCTGTTGCAGGCTACTTGTTATTAAACAGAGTAGCTCCCTGTTAGTGTGCTTTGATTATTTGGCTTCTATTTCTGTTTTTATTTCAAGAGTACTGCACCTAGTAAGTTTGAAAATGAATAGGAGATGTTTAATATCTGTTACTGCTATGAAATTAAATTACTTTTATGGTTTTTAACAAAGAGTCTTTCAGATCTATATGTAGCCTGGTAGGTGACAGCTAAATTCCAAACTACTACTTTTAGCCACACTACTCAAACCCAGATTAGATCTAAAGTGCCAAGCCTAGAGTTGAAAATAATTCATGATCTAGGATGAGGTAGCTTCCTGAGTGACTTGTTCACCAACCCTGAAGTCTGAGTTATCAAGAGCCCAACAAAATCAGTTAATGAAAAGGGTATTCTCATGATGAGACCTAATGGAAGACTGCAGCTGTGTTCTGGTCCTGCCCCCTGTCTGGCGGATAACACGTTTCATCTCTGCTTCCATAGTAATGATCCACTCTTGACATCCATCCAAGTCATGCCTTTTGCTGAAGTTCGGTTAGCGATTTCTGGGATCTGACAGTTCTTCTCCTGTCCACAATCTATGCTGACAATTCTTTCACTGGTATACGGGAGAGTGAGAGACTGGGAGAAAACAGAAATTGAATGAAATAAAATGACACCAGCACTAAATTTCTTGTAAGATAAGTACTAGGAGTTAAAAAGTAACAATATAAACTAAAGTCTTATATTGGGAATATACTACATTCATAAAATAAAAGTTATGTAATGGAATAATATTGGTTTTAAAGTGTTTCTCTAAGATATTTGTAAATATACATTTGCATTCAACTGTTTCAAAAAATAGAATGGTTTTTGTTTTTGATGTTAGGTGAAAAAACATTGATATTGGCCTTGAAGCATTTACATTATATGGGTAAACGTCTGGTAAATGGCCATAACAAAGACATGATTTGCTTTACACTCCAATTGTGAGTTCTGGAAGTCAAGAACAGTTAAATCTAAAACTTAAAATGAAGTGAAGACAAATGTTAAATCTATATGTTCTTAAGACATTTTGTCTTTTTAAATCATTTGAAAGGATTCCAAATATTCTGACTAAAAATCTTTATAAGACTGTCTTGAAGGTTTGGGCGATCTTGTAAACTTTGTAATGTTTCATGCCTGCTCAAGATAGTTTAGTCTTGTTTTCGGATTTTGTGTAAAAGACCACAGGACTATATTGCTCAATACTTCCTTAAAAAGCTGAAGCTTTCATAGCTATTTTATTTTACTGAATTTGTAGCTGATTTCCTATGTTCCTTGGGGCATACAGATGGGCTCTGTGATTTTCATAAAAGATTTAATTGTCACAGTGGGGGTTAGGCTTCAATTGGAAGAGTGAAATTATCCAGCAGGCGTGCAGCAGCCACTTTTGGAAGATCTACTGGGAATTACCCAAATGCCATTTACTTTCTCTCAGAAAGAGCACAGTTTTTGTTTTTTTAATTAATGAAAAAAGAGAACTGGAATTGAAAGGAGAGGTGGATCTAAAGCTTGAGTAAAAGCCACGTAAATTCCTTGGGGCTGAATTCTTAAGAGATGTATAATAACGGATGAAGGAGGCGGATCAAAGTGTTTGTTAGGATTTGCTAAGCTACTGTAAGGAGTTATTTTAGGTAGGCTTCAAGCTCTTCAGCCCTGTGTGTTTTGGTTGAGGACTGATGCTTCCCATTACATAGGGAAGTTTATCCTTATGCCAAACTATGGATGTTAACCAAAAGGCTCATCAGTGGTTTTCCTGTATTAGCATATCTGAGAAACCAAGTTAGTCACCAGAAGTTTGCCCCGTGAGGATGGAATCACAGCAAAGTAAGGTAGGTGATTTTGAGAGAGATTTTATCTAGACCATGATGCCTGATGAATCACTTTTGTTCTACAACGAAGTATTCTTTTCCAATGGCTGGGAAGTATAGGTTCCTTAAATCCAGATTTTCTTTTTGATGGAGGATGTTAACCATGGCTAACTTCTGGTTTCATTCTATCATCCAAGCTAACCACTCATCCTCTTTCTGATTATAGTCTTTCTTCAGACAGAGAACAATATAATTGGTTAGGTTTCTGCTTTTGTATGGTAGTTGTATTATAGTCTTGCCTTCCAGAGATTACGTTCAGATAAACTTGATTGGAATTTTAGTATTTCCAAACTGTTCAAAACTATTTTTATTTTTTCTTGATTTACTGCCATAAATGGTAAGTCATATTATTGTGTATGGATTTTATTAGTCTAGCTCTATTGAAAGTTACCTTATTTTCAAGTCCTTGCGGGCCACCATTTTGCTATGCTTTGTGTCAATAACAGGTCTGTTTAAGGACCCATAAAGTACTTCTGAGGACCTAAAATGAAGTGGGAAAATGGCATCTAAAGTCTCTTGTTTGGGACCTGGGCTATCTATACACTGTATTATAAAATTATCTAAAAGCAAGGCTATAATATCGCCTTAATAAATAAATAAAAGTTTATTGAGTGTCAGTTCAGGCTAAAACCTACCAATTGTAAATAGAGCGAATTAGTACCTGTCACACTGCGTGAACGTGTGCTTGGTTTCTGGGAGGCTACATGGAGTAGGGTTCTTTGAGAAGCAGAACATATTTAAATAACTTAAAATTAAGTTGAGATCTACAACTTAGAGAGTCCTTAGGCTTTCACTTTTGCATTCATTTTTTATATGCAAATGGCAACTTTAATAGCCAAAGAAAGAGAGAAACACACAAGTATGGGTGGCATGCCATGGAATAGGGGTTCCAAATGTCGGCAAATTCCTTTCCTTCTATTAACTGTCACATATATCTCAGGTTTGGGAGACTGTTTCTAAATTTTGTTGGATGTCTAACTTTATCATCCTTTCCAAGGCTCAGACACCATTTTGATGTTTGAAAAAACCTATTTTTTTTAACTCATTATAGTTAAATTTTCCTTGAAGTGAAACTAGTTAAATATTTGATTTTCAAGGCATTTGCGCAGCATTTTAAATTTTGTAAAAAGTAGTGACAATTAATGTAAAGTTTGTGTAGGTGTAAATAATTACCTGAAGCAAACATCCCTTTTTCTTTAACGATTGGCACTTGAGCTACATCTGTTGCCAATCTTTTTTTTTCTTTCTTCTTCTCCCCAAAGTACACAGTTGTATATTCTAGTTGTAGATCCTTCTGGCTCTGCTATGTGGGATGCCGCCTCAGCATGGCCTGATGAGTGGTGCGATGTCTGCACCCAGGATCGGAACTGGCGAAACCCCGGGCCGTGGAAGCGGAGCATGGGAACTTAACCAGTCCGTTAAGGGCTAGCCCCTGAAGCAAATGTCTTAACAGTATATAATCTGACATGTTCTTGGGTATAGAAAGTAACTTCTCAAACTAAGACTTGCCTCTAACTTTGTGTTTTGTTATATTGATATAGAACACCTTTGCACCTGGCCTGTGCTAATGGATAGTCAAATGTTGTATCTCTTTTAATTGAGAAACAATTCAAAATGAATGTCTGGGATAGTAAAAACAGATCTCCATTGGCCAAGATGCTAATTTTTCCTTTCCAATTGGAATGTTTTGCAGTTCTTCTCCTACATAACTTTTGTTGGATTTCATCTTTTCAAACATAGTATTAAACATTAGTTTAATGTATCATATCCTGCGTAGTAAATTGCTTACTTCTCTATTCTTGTACCGACAGGCAGCACAGTGTGAAAAGGAGAATTGTGCTTCTGTTCTTCTAGACCGTGGTGCAGACCCAAATCTGGTGGATTCAGATGACAATACTGCTCTCCATTATGCTGTCTGTGGTCAAAGTGTCTCATTAGTCAAAAAGTTGATTTAACACGGAGCTCATCTTGGAGCTCAAAATAAAGTAGTCTTTTATTAAAAACAACACAACGTGTTTTAGAAAGCAATGGAAGAAAGTATTCATTGCAGTAATTTGCATCTGTTGATATACATTATATAAAGCATGAATTTTCCAAAATGAAATGGAGAGGAGAGGAGATTATCAAATCCCAATGAAGTTTTCCTTTTTCAAAAGTCTTTCTCCATTTCATTCAAGGTTATAATCCTGAACTCCAAAGCAATGTCATGTTTAACAATAACTATTCAAAGGTCTATATCAAATGAGAAATATTTGATTTCCCTATAAATGGATATTGATTAAAAATCATAAAGCTAACATCTTTTATCTTTTCTATTTTATTTGTACACTCATGAATAACAGTAAGAACAGGGTTGAATTAGAAAGTCATCTGTTGTACTAAAAGTAATACAACTCTCCTATTGAGACATTATTGATAATTGAGAAGTATTCTTTTTATTAAGCTTCTTAACACTTTAGTTCACTGATATTTTTGTCTACATGACAGCCCAAAATAAGTGCCAGCCTTGGAGTTTAAATAACACCTTATGGGAACCCAACTGTAATAACATTTTGAAATGTGAATTGATAGTTGGCAATATTTATATTAAATGCTAGGGGCTCATCACTTAAATACTCCAGGCTGCTCTTGCCCACAATTTGAATTCAGCCTAAAGTAGAAACTTTAATTTTATTTTTTGACTGGCCCAAATACAATTTACTTTCTTGATCTTTGAAATTGATTTTGTTAAGTATCACAACCTTTAAAAAATTCAAGTACATATGCAGAGGTTTCTTATAACTACACATGTTTTAAATTAAACTTAAATCTAAAAGGCATGTAATGTTGGTACAGTATTTTAAATAATCATTTTGAAATAAATTTTTTCAGGATGTGTATACTCCACTTTTACTTGCCATTACTGAAAATAAGGCAGAAATGGTAGAATTTCTTCTACAGAGAGGGGCAGATGTCAATGCTTTAGCTAAGAATCAAAGGTATAATTAATGCTAAATAAAAGCATATAATTACAGACACCTAACAGATACCTAATTTGATATTGGGAAAAGATTTGGCCATATTATTTTGGACAAATTACCTAGATTCTATGGGTCTATTTTTCTATCCGTAAAATCCAACAGTAGAGCCAGATTGGTAGGTTGTTATAATTATTATTATTATTATTATTTGGTGAGGAAAATTGGCCCTGAGCTAACATCTGTGCCAATCTTCCTCTATTCTGTGCAGGCTGCTGCCACAGCATGGCTTGATGAGCAGTGTGTGGGTCCATGCCTGGGATCCGACTCTGTGAACCCTGGGCGGCTGCAGTGGAGCTTGTGAACTTAACCACTATGCCACTGGGCCAGCTCAGTTATTATTATTATTAATTATTATATAAGATTAGAGTCTTACACAGAAACTCAATCTCTAAATCCCAGATGCTGTAGTTAAATGAGGTAGGGGACCTAGAGCCCCAGACATGACCCTCCATAGAATTCCTGAGATGTCTGGAAAACACTAGGGTCCCAGGGAACAGAAACTGAAAACCCTGAGCCAGCTGCTCACTCAGGACTCTATCTTCGGACTCCATGATGTGATCTGTGATTGGCGCAACTTTTTGAGTAGATGCCCCACTTTTTACATTCTTGCTCTGACTCTTTTCCTGATAGAAATCCTACATTTGAACAGTAAATTTAGAAGATTAATTTTTTAAAAAAGTATAAGACATGTTTAAGATCCATAAATAGTCATTTATTTATATCTCTTGCTCCAGAACAGTCCTATGATTGCTCTCAGTGATGAGAAAAACTGTTTAGTAAAAATACTTTGCAACGTATTGTGTAGGCATGCATTAGAACATTTAAATAAAGTAAAAATATTAACATTTCAGCTTCAAACTAGAGGAAAAAATTATAATCCTGTGTAAACAGAAATTCTGTTTTATTTACAAGTACTTTCATTGATAAAAGCTTTTTGATTTTTTTTGTGTGTGTGTGAGGAAGATTGGCCCTGACCTAACATCTGTTACCAATCCTCTTTTCTTTGCTTGAGGAAGATTGTTGCTGAGCTAACATCTGTGCCCATCTTCTTCTATTTTATGTGGATGCCACCACAGCGTGCCTTGAGGAGCAGTGCCAAATCCTCACCTGGGATCTGAACCTACGAACCCTGGGCCACTGAAGAAGAGCTCACAAACTTAACCTCTATGCCACTGGGCCGGCCCCCTTTTTGATTTTTTAGAAATACTACAGTAAGACATATTCAGAAAACTCGGGTATTATGGGAAAAAAAAGTATTGCCCATAGTCTCATCATCAAAACAAAACATTTCTTACATTTTTGGCATGGTTTTATAGTCTTTTAAAATTTGCTTAGCTTTTTTTTCCCCTCAAAGGTAATTAACAACTTTGCATTTTTCTTTTTAAAAACATAATACAGAGTACTCAGTTTTCACTGTGCTCCTTGCCATACCTTAAACACATCCAGCGTGGTCTGACTTTAGGACTATTCATTCCTTGGAAGACTCTTCCTTTAGCTGTCTCCTGGGATAACTTCCTTGCCTCACATGGGACCTCAGCACAGCCTTCTTGGCTGCCCTGCCATCCTGTCACTTACAGTACTTTATTATCCATTCCTATCCTCCTTGTCTTTTGCATTGCACGTTCCACGAGAGCTTGAACTTTTTGTTCATAATTAAATTCCCATCACTTGTAAGATGCCTGGTGTATAGTAGGTATTCAACTTATCGAATACATAATACTAACTGACAGTTGTTAGGCACTGTTCCAAGCACCTTACATATTTTAACTCATGTAATCTTCGCATAGTCCTGTTGAGGTAAGAAGTGTTCTTATCCTCGTTTTTTGATGAGAATATTGAGGTGCAGCAAGGTTTAATGACTTGCTTAAGGTGACTGAGCTAGGAAGCTGACATAAACCTGTATGCTCTAGATTTGAAGCTACCCAGCCTGACTCCAGAATTTGTGCCATTAACTAATACACCATACTGTTTCTCCCATGAATAGATGAATATATATCACCCTTATAAGCTCTGTTTTTAATGGCCCAGAATAAAGATGTTAGTATTATTTGCAATTTATTTAAACCACTCATTCATTTAAATATATTTGTTGAACGCCCCTCTGGTGCTAGGTGATATGGAAGAGCTAAAGTGGAGGAAAAAACCTGACAATTCCTGACAGCAAGTCAACACACACTTAAACTCCACTAGGATTTAGATCAGTGGTTCTTGACTGGGTACAATTTTGTCCCCTAGGGAATATTTGGCAATGTCTGGACAGATTTTTGGTTGTCAAGACTGAGGCGGAATACTGCTCAATAGCCCACAATACACAGAACAGTCCCCTGCAACAAGTACTTATCTGGCCCCAAATGTCAACAGTGCCCAGGCTGAGAAACGCTGCTCTAGACTTCATATTGTGTACTGGGGAGCAAAGATGAAGCTATCTTACACCCTCTGCCCTCAGAGAGCTCACAGATGTTTAGTTTCCTCCCCACCTCAATCTTTCTCAACTGTGTGAGTTAATGAGGGTCAGACTATGTGTACTCTATCTTGACTGTTAGTGTAGAGGGAGGGAGTTACAAACTACCTGGGGTAGGTTGGGGAAGGTCAGGGGCTATTTCAAATAAAAGAGAACTTTTGACTGGGCTTGAAGGACAAATAGGCTTTCTCGGGGTCTTCCAATCAAAACTTAGCTATCATAATAAATGCTCGTTCATAACAGAGGCACAAGCAAAACACCCAAGAATCAGAGGAGGGACAGATCATTTGTGGAACCTTGACCAGGGTTAACCTTGATGAGGAAGAAGGCATTTGAATCAGGTCCTGAAGGCTGGGTGAAATTGTGATGTGGGACACCTAATACAAAACTAGGTGGGAGAGAGGAAGAACTTCGTATACTTTAAAACTGAACTTGTGTTGACTACCCATTTGGGGAAAATGCATCCTCTGAAAGAGTACGTTGTAGTGCAGGTATAGTGTGACGATATTGGACTTGAGTTTAACTGCCAGCTCATTCTTGTGAGTTCTCCAAAGTATTTCAGATCCTAGAATATTGTCAAATTGTGAATTACTTTTTAGTTTGCCTGGTAATGTCTAAAATAGAGCACACTTACTCATCCTTTAAGAAGTTTAACAACAGAAAGCAATTATTTAATACATATCCAACTTTAGGAGGGTATATATTATCCTAAATACATCTTGGAGGGAGAAAGTGGGACTGGGCAAACCATGTGGACTAACACAGGTCTGTGCTAAAAGAAGAGAGAACACATTTTTCTAATTTTCAAAGGTACTTCTGTGGGCTAGTGCTGGCCCTGTCTCAGCTCCAACACAAACCCCTCTGAATTTGTTCCCTTGGTTATCTCTCTGAAACTGCAGCCTCTGCTGGCACCAGCCAGTCTCTGGGGTGCTGGTGCTGCATCGCTGTTTTCCAGAAACCCATGGACCATGCCTTTGTCTGGGCTACTCATTTCCATGTAAAACAAGTCCTTCCCAATTTTGTTGAGGGTTGACATCTTTTTGTGTTTTTCTAGTCTTCTGTTGTTAAAGAGTCACTTTCTATGCCCACTGATTCCATTCAGAGCCCCGCTGCTCCTTAGCTCTTCAACTTTCCTTAATGATACATTCCTGAATTGCTATTGTGGACACAAACTATAGGAACTTGGGGAAGAATCTTAACGTTTCTGAACTTGTTTCTTCATCTGAAAAACTTGTTGTGAGAGTAAATGAGAATGAAATTATTCGGCACAGTACCTGATAAAGAGATATTGCTTATCAAAATGTTAGTTTACTTTCCTTTTACTTTGCGTTGAAGAAAGAAAACCATAACCCAGGTTTTTTCCTTTGCTGTTTTCCTATTCCTTTGGGCTCATTGTTTCAGTCTGTGCTGACCTTAAGGCAAAAGTCCCCACACACTCTGACTCTCACCAAATTTCACATGACACCAAGAATATCATTGTTTCCTAGTTTGACCAAGTGTTACGGGATTATAGTAGATTGGATTATTGCTCAGCAAATATTCAGTCTTCTTTCCCTGACCTTTTCCCTTTCCTGCTGACTTGGCTTGCTTGTGTGACTTGCATGGGTGGGTGACAGGTTCCCATTTTCTGGCAGACGCCCATCACCCTCTTGCACTCTTACCATCCTCTATGAGAACAGCATCCTTAGGTAGCAGCTACTTCTTCAGTCTGGGTCCCAGGATGAGACACATACAGTACAGATCTGAACTCAAGCCTAGCTGATACCAGGAACCCAGACTCATGAATGGGAAATAATTGTTTATTATTGAAGCTACTGAGACACTGTGATTGTTTATTGTCCCAGCAAAAGCTGACTAATACATAAAGCATGGGGAGAGGGTCACAGTGTGTAGCTCCCGGCATTTCATGCACTCAGTCCCCAGGACGTATACTGTGTCCCACTTCTGGATTCCACATCCCTCCCTCTACAATCATTCCAGAGCAGCTCAGTCCTGCACCCCCTTATTGGTCTCTTATTATGCAGAATTGTTTTCCTCTTGCCAGTGAAACTTGGAAGGGAGTCGTCAGCTCCAGAGTGTGTGTCTCCCTGGCAATGCGCTTGTCCAAGTACGTTCTCTAGAAGTCAGGCCTTTCTCTACAACAATTATTTTACTAGCTGCAAGGAAAAAGTTGTTCATGATGTGTTACATAAGATGGATGTTTTTATCCTGTAGTCTTTTCTGAGATGTAAGTGAATCTTACTCAGGTTTAGGTAATCACTTCCTTGCTTTAAAACTAATACCAGATATTTCTTTCCTAAGGAGTAGAATTAGTTTCTTATTGTTGTAACAAATTGCCACAAACACAGTGGCATAAAACAACACAAATTTATTATCTACGGTTCTGGAGGTCAGAAGTCCAACATGGGTCTCACAGGGCGGAAATGAAGAAGTTGGCAGAATGCGTTTGTTTCTGGAGTCTCCAGGGGAAAATCTGTCTCCTTGCTCTTTCTAGTTTCTATTTGCTGCCCACATTCCTCGACTTTCGAATCCTAGAAATTGAGCTACTCTGACCTCCGGTTCTATCCTCGCATCTCTTTCTCTGACTCTCCTGCCTCTCTTTTTCACAAATAAGGACCCTTGCGTTTGTATTGGGTCCACCAAGATAACCTCCCATCTCAAGACCCGTGATCTCATCAAAGTTTTTTCCCTTTGTAATAATACATATCTCTGGCAGAGGTACTTTTTGGTAATAGCCATTCTAACAGGTGTCAGGTGATATCTCATTATGGGTTTGATTTGCATTTTTCTGATGCTTGGTGATGTCAAGCACCTTTTCATGTACCTGTTGACCATTTGTATGTCTTCTTTGGAAAACTCTCTATTTAGTTCCTTTGCCCATTTTTTAATCAGGTTGTTATCATCTCTGCTCTTGAGTTGTATGAGTTCTTTATATATTTTGGATATTAACCCCTATCAGGTATATGATTTCCAAATATATTGTCCCATTCCATAGGTTACCTTTTCATTTTGTTGGTTGTTTCTTTTGCTGTACAGAAGCTTTTTAATTTGATGTAGTCCCATTTGTTTATTGATTTGCATGAATATCTGAAATATCAAGGCTACTGACCTATTATTTGTCATTTTTATTGCGTATGACAGAATATGTAGCCATGATTTTAATTTGGTTCAACAGATTTTTAGTAGATGATTCCTTGTTGTAATTAACTCCAGCCCCAATAATATATTTATCTTCACTGAACTTTTATGTTATTTGAATATGTCCTTTTTGTATGATCATTAATATTTTTCCTCTAGACATGGTTATTACTTATAAGTGATTACAGAGTTTTAAAATCTAGACCATTTTACTCACAGGGCTGCTTATGGTACATTTTCATTCTATTTATACCTATTTCAATGATGAATAATTGTGAGGCTTTTGTTTAGTCCCTATAGTTAAGAAACATTTCCTCTACATGACCTTTCTTCTATTTATTTATTTTTGCTTCATTTCTGATTCATAAGTAACTATAAGGTAACAGAAATTTTGGATTTTGTCTTAGATAAAGATTTAAGGTGCTTTTAGGATATTTTATTTGGCACTTCCTTCATTTGTTAAAAAAAAATCTGCCTTTTCTTTATCACAAAATCTGTAATTCTATTAAATCTTTTTTCTGTTGTGAGTCTCTTTGTGGAATTCTTTGCCATCTAGTGGACAATGTAAGTACTGCTCAACTTTGTAAAATAGAGTTCTTTGTAGCCTATATAGACATAGAGATTGAAACTGATCAGAGACATTCCGGGGCAATGTGTGTTTTCCATTAGTGTGTGCCAGTTCAAATTATATAGGATAAAAATACTTAATCTTTATTTTGTTTTGTCCTTATAGGCTGATAGTAGAGATGTGCATCCTTATCATAAATAAAACATATTGTTCTTATTACAGACAGTATTCAGGAACTGCGATGAAAAACTAATTTATATAAAGTAAGAAATAATTGTTTAAAATAGCCACTACTATTTGGGGCGAAGAGGTATATTGATTTTTTCATTTTTCATTTTTCAAATTTAGAGTTTGCATAATGCAGGGAAATAGTGTGTGAAGTTGTGCTTCTTTTACTTGAAACTATTATGTCCCTTGGGATTTTATTGGAGTATTCAACCAGAGACCTACAAACAGAGTCTAGGACACTTGATGACTGCCTTGTGCTGGAGAATAAGGTGACTCAATGCACACTTTAGAAGTCTGTTATTCACATTGAGAAGTCAAGTGTTCCATTCAACAAATATTTCTTGAGTTCCCATTATATGTTAGGCATATACTAGACATGGCAGCATAAGATGAAAAACATCTTACAGTCCAGTAAGATTTCTTAGTTAACTAAAGAAGTTGCAAATTGAAAATCTCTTATCCTTCTTTATGAAATTATATTTTAGCTTATACAAGTCTCCGTGCCTTGTGTGATAGGCAGAATTATAAGATGACCCCCAGTGACCCATGCCTTGAGCGTGGATGGAACCTATGAATATGATGAGATATAATTCCTGTGATTATATTGCCTTAAATGACAAAAGGGAGATTATCCTGTTTGGGCCTGATCTAATCACATGAGTTCTTTAAATCTAGATTTAGAGGTCAGACACAGAAGTCAGAGGTGTATGTATGAGAGAGATTTGAAGAGACGGGAATTCTCCTACTGGCTTTGAAGATGAAGGGAGTGTTGTGGCAAGAACATGAGAGTGACCTCTAGGAGCTGAGATCATCCCCTAACCAAGAGCCAGCAAGAAAAAAGAGACTTTAGTCTTGCAGATACAAACCACTGAATTTTTTCAGCACCTATATGAGCTTGCAAGAGATTCCAGATAGTAATGCAGCTTGTGGATATCTTCATTTGAGATCCAGAATAGAGAGGATATAGAAATAAACTGTTGTAAGGTTCTTACACTACATGTGAAGGGGTATAATATTATTGGACGATAGATTGTGATAAGGGGTGTGTGTGTGTGTGTGTATGTGTGTGTTAAATCCAAGAGCAACTACAAAATAAAAATAAATAGATGTAACCAATGTCAATGGTGGAGATGAAATGGAACCATTAAAAATACATATTCAAGGGGCTGGCCCCGTGGTCGAGTGGTTAAGTTCGCGCGCTCCGCTGCAGGCGGCCCAGTGTTTCGTTGGTTCGAATCCTGGGCACGGACATGGCACTGCTCATCAAACCACACTGAGGCAGCGTCCCACATGCCACAACTAGAAGGATCCACAATGAAGAATATACAACTATGTACTGGGGGGCTTTGGGGAGAAAAAGGAAAAAATAAATCTTTAAAAAAAATACATATTCAATTATACCAAAAGAAGGTAAGAAAAGAGAAAAAAGGCCAAAAAATGGGGATAAATAGAAAACAAGTAACACATGGTAGATTTAACTTCAAACATATTAATAGCTCTTTAAATGTAAATAATCTAAACATCCCAATTAAAAGGCAGGGACTGTTAATATCAGATAAAAAAGCAAGATCCTGTTCTATACTATCTATAAAACACCAACTTTAAAACAAGGACAAAGAGGGATTAAAAATAAAACAAGAAAATGATACATCATATAAATGCTAATCAATAGAAAATTAGACTAGCTATATTAATATCACATGAAGTAGATTCAGAACAAGAAATATCACCAAGGATAAAGAAGGACATTACATAATTACATACAGTTCATGAATTGAAGAAGACATCCAATCCCAAACATGTATGCATATTGTAGTAAAGCTTCAAAATACTTTAAGTAAAACTGAAACAGCTAACAGGAGAGAGAGAGACAAATCTACAATTACAGTTTCAAACTTCAACACTCTTCCTTTAATAATTTATAGAACAAGTTGACAAAAATATCAGCAAGGATACACAAATACCATCACCTAATTTGATATAATTGACATTTATAGAACACTCCATATGCAATAGCAGAATACACTTTTTTAATCAAGTGTACATAGAGCATTCACCAAGATAGATCATATTCTGGGCCAAAATGCAAATCTTAACAGATTTACAAAGATTAAAATATTACGAGTATGTTTAATGACAACAATGAAACTTGAAATCAATAAAAATATATCTGGAAAATCCCTCAATATTTGGAAATGAAACAACACAATCACATGGTAGATTAGAAAATATATTGAATTAAAAGGAAATGAAGTGAGAGCCTATCAAAATTTGTGGAATACTTCTCAAGCAGGTTTAGCAGTTCAGCTAAAATAGGGCTTAGAGGGAAAGTTATAGCTATCAATGCTTATATTAAAAGAATTGTCTCAAATGATTTAAAATTCCACCTTAACAAACTAGAAAAAAAGCACAAGGAAAGCATGAAGAAAGAAAGAAATGAAGAGCAGAAATCAATGAAATGGCAACAAAAATCAATGAAACTAAAATTGCTAAACCTATAGTCACAATGATCAAGAAAATAGAAGATGCAAATTACAAATATCAAAAATGAATAAGGAGCCAACATTAGAGATCATATAGACATTAAATGGATTATAAGGGAATATCAACAACTTTGTAGCAATAAATTTAATTGTATAGATAAAATGTACAAACTCCTTAAAAGATGTAAACTATTAAAGCTCACTCAAGAAGAAATACATAACATGACTAGATGTCTATCTATTAAAAATATGTAGCTAAACACCTTTGCACAAAGAAAATTCTAGATTCAGACGGCTTCACTTATTCAACACAGTGATGAAAGTTCTAGCCAGTGTAGCAAAGGCAAGAAAAGGAAATAAAGACATAAAGATTGGAAAGGAAAAAATAAAATTGCCCCTACTTGCAGATGACATGATTGTCTACCTATAAAATCTGAAGAAATCTACAAAAAACTACTAGAACTAATAAGTAAGTTTACAACATGCAAGATAAACAGACAAAAATTAACAGTATTTCTATATACTAGCAATGAACATGTGGACATCAAAATTGAAAGTACTATTTCATAAATGAAATACTTAACAAAAGGTATACACAAATTGTATACTGAAAACTACAAAATGCTAATGAGATAAATTGCAGAAAATCTCAATAAATGAAGAGACATAACCTGTTTGTAGATTAGAGGACTCAACATAGTAAAGATGACAGTTCTCTTGAAGTAGATGCAGGTTTAATGCAATCTTATCAACATCCCAGCAAGATTTGTTGTAGATATAGACAAGATTCTAAAATTTACATGGAAAGGCAAAGGAACTAGAATAGGTAAAACAATTTTGAAAAAGAAAAATGTAGAAAGAATCATTCTACCTGATTGAAAGACTTATAGAGCTACAGAAATCAAGACTGTGGAATTGCTGAAGGAATAGACATATAGATGAATGGAATAAAAGATAGAACACAGAAATAGACCCTCACAAGTATGCTTGACATTTTTTTGTTTTTGAGGAAGATTAGCCCTGAGCTAACTGTCACCAATCCTCCTCTTTTTGCTGAGGAAGACTGGCCCTGAGCTAACATCCATGCCCATCTTCCTCTACTTTATATGTGGGACGCCTACCACAGCATGGCTTTTTGCCAAGCGGTGCCGTGTCGGCACCTGGGATCTGAACTGGTGAACTCCGGACCACTGAAGTGGAACGTACGCATTTAATTGCTGCACCACCAAGCCAGCCCCAATGTTGACTTTTGACAAAGGTATAAAAGCAATTCAGTGGAGGAAAGATAACCTTTTCAAAAAATAGTTCTGGAGCAATTGGATATCCATAGGCAAAAAAATGAACCTTGATCTAAGTATCACACCTTATATGAAAAAGAACTCAAAATGGATCATGGATTTAAATATAAGATGTAAAAATATAAAACTTTTAGGAAAAAAAAAATAGGAGAAAATCTTCTGGCTCTGGGGCTAGGCAAAGAGTTCTTAGACCTGACACCAAAAGCATGGTCTATAAAAGGAAAAATTGATGAACTAGACTTCATAAAAACTTTTACTCTGTGAAAGATGCTGCTTTATCCTCTGTTAAGGGATAAAAATACAAGCTACAATCTAGAAGAAAATATTTGCAAAGACATATCTGACAAAACACTAGTAGTACCTAGAATATATACAAAACTCTCAAAACTCAACTGTACAAAAACAAAAAAAGCAATCTGGTTAGTAAAAGCACAAAGCATATAAGATATTTCACCAAAGAGGATATACAGAGGCAAATAAGCATCTGAAAAGATTTTCAACATCATTAGGGAAATGCAAATTAAAACTACAAGATACCACTATAATCTGATACCACTATCAGAATGGCTAAAGTAAAAAACATAGTCAATGTCAAATGCTGGTTAGGATACAGAGAAACTGGATCACACATACATTGCTCATGGGAATGTAATGGTTCAGCCATTCTGGAAAACAATTTGGCATGTATACATGTAACTACCATACAATTGCACTCATGGGCATTTACCTCAGAGAAATGAAAACTTTTGTTCACATGAAAACCTGTACACAAATGTTCATAGCAACTTTATTTCTAATAGTCCCAAACTGGAAACAACATAGCTGCCCTCCAAGGGGTGAATGGTTAAACAAATTGTAGTACATTCATACTATGGAATCCTACTCAACAACGAAAAAGAA
>NC_060274.1:100978463-101076702 GCF_021613505.1 Equus quagga
TATGTATATGCATATATATACATATATATCATATATATGATAAAGATACGGAGATACAGACTAGAGTAACTAGAAATGCAACTATCCAGTTGCATACTGCATAGCTTTCAAATTATATTCGATAAACAGCTTTTCTGTCAAGCTTTAGAGAGAAGATCAAGGCTCGTTAAATATTTGTCATTTCCTAATTTTTGTCCCTTTTCTACATCTGTAGTTTAATTCATGCTAGAAGTTATAAATGCATATTATATTTATAGTGATTTGGAAAAATTCCAAAAAAGGAAAAGAAAAACGGTGAAAAAAAGAAAATCACAAGTGATTCCACAACTAAGAGGCAATTGTTGGAAATTTTGATGTTATAACGTTGGCATTTACAGAGGAATCAGAAATAGTCTAATGCTATACTGCCCGTCTGTCTTCCTCGTGATCATTCTGAAGTCTAAGAACATACCAGGAAACAGAGTATGGGAAACAGGATTTGGGGTTTTATTACCTGTACTTCTACTTAAGTCATATGTCTCCGATTCAATATATTGAAGCATAGGACTAGGCCTAAGCTATGTCTCTTCTACTCCTCAGAACAAATATTGCCAGATATGGAAGCAGATGAGACACAAATTCCTTTTTGGATATATTATTTTCAAATATTTTCTCCCATCCTGTGTCTCCCATTCTTTTCATTTTCCTACTTGTGTTGTTTGAAGCACAAAATTTTTAATTTTGAGGAAGTCCAATTTGCGTATTTTTTCTTCTGTCACTTTTGACTAATCTCTGTATTTAAAAACTTGCATATATTTCTTTTAATAGATGTACTAGTTTAATATATCTGCTGTCTTCAACTTATGCTAGTAAAGACATCAAAAATGAAATCGAGCCTGGAGGAGTTCGTTTACTCTCCCACATACCCTGTTAACATAATCCACAAAGTCCCGGCTGTCCTAGACTTGGGGAACAGCAGTCTGCAGCCGTGAGATGCTGCTGCTGCAGACTTAAAGATGTTTAGGATGGTCTCTAGGAATTTGGTCAGGTGGGGGAGCTGGAGTCAAGAAGGAATACATATTTTAGGCAGCTTGGGGGATGTCTGTAGGTAGTTTAAGTGTTTCTTGGGGGATGTAAAACCTGAGGACTAGAGAGATGGGAATGCTGAATGGTGACAGTTTTTTTTGTGTAGTGTCTGAAAACCTACTAGTTTCTCTGCACCCCCAGTGTCTCTCCTGTGGTGATGTTATGTTGCATGGCAAAAGAAACTCAGAATATGTAACTAAGGTTACTAATCAACTGGCCTTAAAACAAGAGATTATCCTAAATTACTAAGGTGAGCCCTTAAAGAAAGGAGAGAAATTCAGAAAAGGAGAAATCAGCGAGATGTGATGGGGTAGAAGGGTAGAAGGGTCTGCTGTTGCTTACCGGAAGTAGGGGTCGGACATTTTGTAGAATGTTCCTCAATTGAGGTTGTTCTGATGTTTTTCCCCTGGTTGGACTGGGCTCATGTGTTTCTGGAAGGAAGACCACAGAGGTAAATTTCCATTCTCATCACATCATATCAAGTGTACGTGTTAACAAAATGATTTAACCCTGTTGATGTTAAAGCTGATCACCTGACTGAGGTAATGTTTGTCAGGTTTCTCCACTGTAACAGGATTCTTTCTTCCCCCTTTTCGTACTGTACTCTTTGGAAGAAGTCACTCCGAACGGCTCACACATTTAGAGTTAGAGTTATGCTCTTTCTCCTTGAGGGAAGTGTATGTACATAAATTATTTGGAATCCTTCTGCAAAGGACATTTGTCCCCCCGCCTCATTTACTGATTCGATCATTTATTTCTAGCAATATGGGCTCATGGATGTTTAGTTTATACTTTGAGTTATAAGCCGGTGCTGCATTATTTATTTTCTTGCTCAAATTGCTCCAGCTCTGGTCATTGGGAGCCTTTTCATTTGGCTCCCATGTCCCTTAACATAACTTCATGATTCTGCCTGTGTTTTAGAGCACTTTACTTTTTGTCACTACAAGATTCTCCAGGATCATCTTATATGCTCTTCACTCATTTCCAAAGTTACTTAGGTCAGCACCATTTCAGCCTATCCTCTTAGGTGAAGTTACATAAAACTTTTGTGATACAGTTAGATTGATTTGTCACAGTTTGCATTCCGATCTGGGATCCTCCATCTCCTAGATGACTTTTGAAAATTTGCATACACTATAATTCAACTCTGTGTGCTCTAAAGTTCCATGGGTTTCGACAAATGCATAGTGTCAGGTATCCATCATTACAAAAATATCATACAACAGAGTTTAACCAACCCCCCCAAAATCATCAGTGCTTCATCTGCTCAACTTGCACACAACCCCATACCCTTGGAAATCACTAACCTCTTGATGGATTTTATAGTTTTATCTTTTCTAGAAACTCGTATAAATGGAATCATACGGCATGTAGCCTTTTCAGACTAGCCTCTTTACTTATCAGCCACAACTAAGATTCAACCATAATTTCGTGTGGCTTGACAGCAAATTCATTGTCACTGCTGAACGGTAGACCGTTGCTTGGATGTTCCTCAGCTTACTCGTTCATCTACCTGTGGATTGTCTAAGAGCCCATTTTTATTGCTTCTGCGTTTTGGTAATTAAGAATATGGCTACTATAAATATTCACATGTAGGTTTTTTGTGTGAACATGTGTTTTAAAATGAGTTGGGTAAATGTGGAGGCTCATGACGGTCCCGTCTTGTAGTCCATGTGTCTCGCTGTTGCTGCACATCCTCACCAGCAATTGACACTGTGAGCTTTATCTTTGTATTTCAGCCATTCTAGTAGGTATTTATTGATAACTAGTTATTTGAACTTGCAGTTCTCTAAAGCCAAATGATGTTTGGTATATTTTCATGTGCTAATTTGCCACCCATACATATTCTTTGCCGTGGTGTCTGTGCAGGTCTTTTATGTATTTTTCTTTATTTTTTATTGTTGAGTTTCAAGCGTTCATTGTATATTTTAGATACAAGTCTGGCATATGATTTCCAAGTATTTCTCCCAGTAGTGCCTTGGTTTTTTTCATTTTCTTAACAGTGTTCTATTTTTTTCACAAAGCAAAGGATTTGAATTTTAATAAAGTTCTTCTTATTGGTTTTTTCATTCATGAATTGTGCTTTTGTTATTGTACCTAAGAACTCATCACCAAACCCAAGGTCACAGAAACTTTCTCCTATGTTTTCTTTTAAAAGTTTTATAGTTGCTTATTTTATATTTACATATAAAATCCATGCTCAGAATTTTTATGTAAGATATAAGCTATGTTAACTTTTTATTTTTGCATATGGATGTCCAAGTGTTCCATTATCTATTACTGAAGACTTTTCTTTCTCTATTGAATTTCCTTTTTGCCTTTGTCAAAAATCCGTTGACTATGTTTTTGTGCTTTTATTTCTGGATTTTCCTTTCTATCCCATTTATCTATGTGACTATTATTTCTTAATAAAATGGTATGCTGATTATTGTAGCTTTATATTAAATCTTGCAATAGGATAGTGTGAGACTTGCAATTTTGTTCTTCTTCCTCAGTATTGTTTTGACTATTCTAAATCCTTTTCCTTCCCACATAAATTTAGGAATCTGTTTATCCAAATCTACAAAGTAGCCTGCTGAGATTGTGATGGATCTATAGATCAAATTGAGAAGAATTAACATCTTAACAATATTGGGTCCTGTGATTCATAGACATGGAATCTCTCCAATTATTCAGCTCCTTTATTTTTTGTCAGTGTTTTATAGCTTTTCTCATAAGCATCCTGTATATACTTTGTTGGATTTATACCTAAATATTAGGTATTTAAAAAGATATTTCAAAAAGTAATTTTTTACCTCCTAGATTTTCTTTGAAAATAATTATTTGTTATGTCTAACCACCTGAAGATACAACCAGCCTAGAAAAATCTATTGTAACTATATGGTTTTTTCCCTGACTTATTAATCAATAGCCAGTTGACATGAGCACAATGGTTGCTTCCTTCTGAAGGAAGCTGATTGCTGCTTACCCATTTTCCTTACTAAAGGTCAATCTGATAGAGGTGACTCACATTAGGATTTTATAGTTTTATTTGAATGTTTAAATGTTTAAAACGCAGATGATACTAAAGTAAAAATAATAATTTTTAGTTTGCTTTTATTTATTTTCATTATTGATTACCTATTTCAGAATGTATCAATTCAGTCACCTCTTACTCTTTCATTAAACCAAAATACATCATTAAGTCTATATTTATTAAAATATTTTGAAAAATAGTAATTCTCTTTCAGAGGACATAATCCAACTTTGGTCCTTTGAGGAACAAATATATATATATATATATATATATATAATTTGTTGTGACATTTCTAATATTTCACTTCAATTTTGTCATTGTTGGAGATTATTTTATAGCTTTAGAAAATCTGAACACCCAAAGATATCTCAGGCTTTCATTTCCAGATATTAAAAGAAAATAACTTGATGGGGTGATCAAAGTTCTGTGTCAACCAGAAATTAAAAGGAAAATAAAAATTCAGTTACTAAGAAATTTGCCTAACCTTTTTATAATTCAAATGAGATGGGTTTGCTGTTCTTAAAATGATTTAGTTCAAAGCTAAAAACAGGAACTAACAAAGAAAATTTTCGTTTTCATTAAGCAATGTTTGTTTCTTCTCTGATAATGAGTTACAAAGCTGAAGAGGTTTTTTTTTTCCCCCTATTCTGTATGAATCAAACAATAGCAAGAATAGTATAAGCTTAATTCCTAGCAATGGGTCAGTATATTCTCTGGGGAAAGCTGAAAGTTTTTATTTTTGAAAATTTTTCCATAGCTCTGCAATTCATCAGCTAGAATGCAGCAATGCAGATGGAGTATAGCCATTAGGAAGCATCAAGAGCCATTCCACTTATCATTTAATGTGATTCTCCTAGAGTTTTATTTTTAGGCTGTAGGCTCCTTCCAACCACTTTTGTTCAAGTTTTCTTTGAGCTTTATATCTGCTTTATGAGCTTTTCACTCCATCTTTGGAACAACTAATCTAGTCTTATTTCCTTGATGAAAATTGCTGCTGAGGGAAATGAAACTGTCCATGAACCAGGAACAGTGACTGTGGTCTCAGTTTTCAATCTATAAGTTGCATAGGACTAGCTGTTTCATTTCCTAAGCCCAAGTTTGATAGGCGAATATAAAATTATTTGTCATGACAATAATGACTGAAATTGAGTTTCAAAGAAGTAAAATAATGTTGTATATTTCTCAGAATTCATATCTCAAAAATCTGTTTTGAGAAAAACTAAAATTTTTAAAAGCTCGCAAGTAGATGAATGAATTGTTTTGATATCACAAATTTTAAAAGAAATAGGAAGAATTGAATGATTCGTGAGTTTGAAAATGACTTATGTTTCCTTTTACCTCAGATTTGGCATCAAAACCAAAATGCTGGAAATGTAAAGATTTCAGGCTGAGGATTCTAAAAATCTTTGGAAAATTAATTTATGAGAGTTAAGTGTCTCTAAAGTAAGAGCTAATTTAAAACTTTTGCCTTTAGGTATTACAGCAAGTGTGTGTAATGCTGACCAAGCCAATGAGGTTTTTGGCTGATAAGAAAATATTAGGAGCTGGTACTCTTTTTCTGACACTTTTCTGATGCACTGAAACATCATTCAGATTACCTACAGATATTAATTTAATAAACCACTGATAAACCACATAATTTGATAAGAATCTTAGAATAATGTGGTAACTACATGATTGCTATTTGAGTATTTAGAAAGGACGGAACACTATCAAAAACAAATCCATCTTATAGGTACAACAATTGCTTGATAATGAACTACAGAGCCCTGAAGCACAAGAAAATGACCCTGGTGGTAATGATGATGAGGTGTTTAATCACTTCAGTTGAGTGGCTTTTAGAGAAGATAAACACACTGGGAAATGTGTTTTAAAATATACCAGAGAGACATTTTGGTTTACTAAACATAGAATCTAATTTTCTAGGATTTTTGAAATTAGTGTTTGTAGAGTTAAAATAGACATTTATGAGAAGACCTCCCCAAGAACAGGATTTCCAAAGGAGCAACTTTTATTGCTAATAGATTTTAATTCCGGTATTTCCAAAGCTGTTATATGCAACGTTGCCTAACAAAGAAAATGTGGACACAGAGCCCTTTTCATACTCATTTTAATGCTGATGTTAAGTATAATTAGCATCAAGATATTGTGGTCAATGTCTTGAAGCCTATTCTAAAACACAAGATGTTAATTAAATTGGATTTAAGCTTTCAACCAGAGAGAAAAGGTATTCCTAAAAAGAACATTATACAAATTGAAATGAAACACTATTAGAAAAGTCACAAGTGACTGTTTCCTATCTTTATCAAACTAAGAACAGTTTCTCTGATCCTAGTTTGTCTAGCGCTTTTTTTAATCAGGAATACAGTGTTGAATCTTGGCAAGTACGTTTTCTCCAACTATTGAGAAAATTATGTGATTTCTCTTCTTTATTTGTTTAACGTGGTTACTTACATTGCTTTTTACATGCTACCCAGCCTTGCATTCCTACAATGAAACTCACTACCATGACTTATTTCCCTCTTTATAAATTGTTGTGTCTAAGTTCTAAAACTGTATTAAGGAATGTGTGTCCGTGTTCATGAAATATGTTATTTGGTAATTTGCCTTTCTTGTAAATTAGTTTAGGGAGTTTGGAGTCATCATTCTATTGGCATCTGGAAATAAGTCTGGGTTTATTTCCTCCTCTAATATTTCCTGAAAGAGTTTACACAGGATTGTTATTATTTTCACTTTAAATACTTGATAGAATTCATTACAAAGTCAATTAGGCCTAGAGTTGTATTTTAGGGGAGCTATTTTGTTTTTGGTTCAAATTCAATTGTATTAACAGATATGAACGTGTTTGGATTCTCTATTCTTTCTGTGTCTGTTTTGATGTTGTATTTCTCAAGCTTTTTGCCCATTTCAACTAACTTTTCAAGTTTATTGGCATAAATTAGTTCCTAGTGTCTTCTTTTTATTCATTGAATATCTGTTGAACCTCTAGTGATATACCTTCTTTTCATTCCTGATATTGATCATTTGTATTTTTCACTCTTTTTTTCCTTGATCTGTATTGAGAGGAGTTCCTTAGTTTTACTTCTACTTTCAAATAACTTGTTTTCACTTCAATGGCTTTCTTTATGGCTTGATTAGTCTTATTTGTTTCATGTTTTCCATTTTTACCTTAATCATTTTCTTCTTTCTGTTTACCTTTGGTTTAATTTGCTCTTCTTTTTATAGATCTTAATATGGAAGTTATGATCATTGATTTTACACTTGTATTTTATTTTTTCCGAGATGGGAGGCTAGGATATCATTGAATGAATTCCACAGACTTACGCCTGCTGCTTTTATTTCACTTTTTATAATATTTTTTAATTTTTCTTGTTATTTTAAATATGAATATCATATGATATTTACAAGTGAGTTGGTTAATTTCAAAATATATTGAGATTGTATTTTTGGTTTTTTTGCTGAGGAAGATTAGCCCTGAGCTATCATCTGTGACACTCTTCCTCTATTTTATTTGTGGGTCACCACCAGAGCACAGCTGATGAGTAGTATAGGTTCATGTCTGGGATCTGAACTCACCAACCTGGGCCACTGAAGCAGAGCACATGGAACTTGACCACTAGGCCATGGGGCTGGCACCTATTGAGATTGGTTTTATTTCCCAATTTAATTTCATTCTGGTCAGAGATCATACTCTGCATGATTTTGTTCCTTTGAAATTTATGGAAACTCATTTTATGAATCAGCATAAGGTCTATCTGGGTGAATATATCCTGGGTACATCTAAAGGTTTGAATACTCACATTTTGGGGTATAATATTCTATAAATATCAGTGAGGTAAATTGGTTGACGGTGCTATTAAAATCTTATTTACTCATACTTTTTTTTCATGATGTTCTATCAGATTTTGTGAGATGAGTGTAAAATCTCCAACTGTTACCATGGATTTGCCTATTACTCTTTTCAGTTCTATTTGTTTTGCTTTAAATAATTTGAAACTTCTTCATGTACATTTAAGATTAGCATATCTTCTTGATAAATTGTAATATAATGTCCCTTTTCATCCCTAGTAATATTGTTTATACTGAAATGGACCATGTCTATATGAAGTACTTATGCTTACTATGTTATGCTTGGTTTTTGCATGTTGTGCATCGTTCTGTTCTTTTATATTCATCTTTTGATTAAAATTTAACATGTGTTACTTGTAGGCACATTTAGTGTTTGCTTTATTATCCACGTGGACCATTTTCTCCTTTTAATTGTAGAATTTAATTCATTTATATTTCATATAAATAGTGTTATGGTAAGGTTTAAGTCTGACATCAAGGCATTTGTTCTATATTTCTCACCTTTTTAACTTTTTCTTCTTCTTGAATTTTTATTATTTTGTTTTCCTCTTGATTGACCTTCTAAATATACCTTTTCCAGTCATTCTTACTGGTTGATCTAGACAGTAAAATATGCATCTTTAATTTATCATAGTCTCCTCAAATATTATTCTACAGTGCAAGAAGCTTACAGCGAAAAATAAAATTCCATTTATCTTTCCCATGCAATTTATGCTCTTGTTTTCTTATCGTTTAAATCTGCATATATTATAAACCCTATCAATTCATTGTATTTTAAAATTTGTATTATTATTTTTTATTTTTAGTTAGTTGATACTGTTTAAAATAATCTTAAAGTTTAAAGTGTGCTTTCATATAAATGAAGATATATATATGTAAATTAAAAAAATTTACACCACATTTAATCTTTTTAGAGCACTGATTTCTTCTTGGGATGCCAGTTCGTATAAGAAGTTTATATTTATAATTTCATTTAGTGCCATGATAAGCCATGTTTTCTAAATCCACTAAATTAAAATGGTAGTGTCAATGTGCTACCAAAATCTTAACTATCTCTCTTTTTTCTATTTCTATAAAAACATCTTCATAAAGTAAAACTAGGGTAATCTGGCTAGATGGTTGGAGGCTCACTAAGTTTTGAGTGTTTGAGAAATGTGGGAAGGTACACACTTATGTCTAAGAATTTGCCTTTTCTAGGTTATTTTGTGACCCTAACTTATCTACATTCTGCATTGGTTAGGAGTTGAATTTGTGGAAGTGATGTATTCATAGGAAAATGTACAGGTGGCGTGCAACTATAGAGCTGAGTGGGAGAGTGTTAAATATACCTGTTAAATAGAGGAAAATCATTTTAATAAAACATTCAGTTTCAAGAATATGGAAAATGAGTGGCAAAAGTTTGGTTCTTGAAGCTGGTACAGCAGAACATGATAAATGTCTGGGCCTCCAACTAAGCTATCTGTCTCTCATTTCTGCCTGTGAACAGCCTTGTCTGGACAAGGTGATAGAGTCCATTATCGAGATAGGATACCAAGAATGATGAAATTGAAATTATGTTTATCAGCGTTCAAACATAAATGGCTCTATTTGAGGAGGAAGAGCATGCAGACTCAGTTGACAACTTGCTTAAAATGAAAGCCATCATGTGGGGAGCACCTAAATCTTACCATAAAGCACTTTGAGAGTTAGGCCAATATGCTCTGGCATTCTCACCTTTCAAAACAGAGACTCTTTGTGAAGTTGAGAGTAGAAAGACTTTTATGTGTTAATTAGGTAAAGTGCTGGATGTTCCATATCACCTCTCCACCTTTCTTCTATTATGAGAATCAAAAGACTGACCTCCATGGTTTGCGTCGTCAGCTATTTTGCCCTATAGCTCCTCCTTGAGTGAAGCCTAGGCAAAACACTAGCAGGAGATCAAAAAGAGAAGGGGAAGAAGTTGGGTATTTATTTCCATAGTGTCCTCTCTGGGGCCTCAGGCAGGCCGTGGTTCTTTGCCTTTCCTAAGGCCATATCTCCAGTCCAAGAGTCTACCACTATCTCTACAATTATTTGTAGATCCTTGTAACCACTCCATCTCTTTGTCCTTGCAAAGAACTTTTAAAACATGAACTTGAGCACTAAAGAAGCTCTCATAAAATATACTCACTTGCAAACTGAGGGGAATAAAGAAATAATTGAAAGTTTTAGTCAAAATCTTAAAGGATTTTAATTTTTATAGATGGTGTCTTTCATTTCTATTTTTCTCTAATTGTGCAAAATTCTTTCTAAATTATGAGTTTTTTAAAAAACAATTTTCTAGTATACACCTGTGAGAAAATTTAACATTTTTTATCATTTTTACCATCAATATACTGTGCTCACAAACCAAAGGGAAGCCATGTGAGGATATATATGTATAAACATGACTCTAAGATATTTGTACCAAAATTTAAAAAATGTACTACATCATCAACATCATCTCAGGAGTATTATACCTAAGTAATTTTGTCTAATTTGGAACTAAATATGTGCACTTTTCCAGTGTAAAATAATTTCTGCATTTCCTCATCATCCTTCAATTATGAGAGCAGTTAGGGTAAGAAACACACTTTTAAAGAAATACAGCTTTTGTCCCGAATGAAATTCAGGAACACACCAATCAGGAAGAAGGAAACACTTGTAAGATGATGTTCTTTTCGTGAGGAGGGAAGAGTAATCTCTTAAGGAGCAACCCCAGCAAAATAAAAAAGGAATCCAAAAAAGAAAATGAGGAGGCATATAATACAGAGTGATAAGTGAAAATGACCAGAAAACATAGTAAAAGACAGAAATACGTGCTATCACATAGAATCTGATTATTAATTAAAACTCACACAAAACATAGATTTCAACCAGTATCAAGCTTTAACAAATAAATTTAAGAACAGAATAATCAAGATGCTCTGACTAGGCAGAGGGAAGTCTAGAACATGAGGTGCCTCCCAGCTTCTTCTTTCGCTCATTAGATGCGCACCTCTGGCCCAGAATAGATGAGGCGTCTAAGTGAGGTTTGTGGGGTTCCTCACACAGTGGAGAGCATTTATTTTATAAAACATCTCAGTTTTACACTGTGTAGAACTACTTATCACAAGTGATGTTCTCCAGGGGGCCATGCCTCATTGAACCATAGGTCATGGGTCTTATTTACTAGATATCATCCTTTAGCCAGGAACATTATACTAAGAGCATTTCAGAGATAGACTGTCTTTCTCTTAGCAAATATCATTAAGGTATTTACTCGGAAGTCCGGTTGACAGAAACATTAGACCAGGTGCTACGCCTTCTTATTTTATTTCCCTAGACACATTCCTCTGGTAGAGGGAGTAAATGGATTGCAGTTCAGCTGTTTTAACTCCTTCCTCTTAAGACAAAAAGAAAATATATTAAGAATGGGAATCAAAAACTTCTTCTTTGACTAGAAAAAAATTAGTAGCATAGGATTCCAACTCTATGGATCCAGTTATACTGCCTTGTTAGATGGAGAATAACATCTATCAACCATAATATTGTGTATGTGATTCTTTTGCTCATAGCAATGATCTATACACAAAGCATGAAATGCTTAATCAGAGTTATAAAACAGTATGCAATTCTATAAATATTTAAAGTATAAAACCAGGGCCCAGATCTGGATAAGATAAACACATACCTCCTTTTATCTTCCACTGAACTCAACTGTAACAACTGGACAGAATGCAGGTAGAGCTATTTGAGGACACTGAAGAGAAAATATGAGCAGGTAGATCAGGAAAGAAAATCAGAATTTGAAGTACCACAAAAAACAGCTGTGAGTTTGCCATCTTTCCCCCTGTGGCATTTTCTGGCTTGAACCCAATACAACCGAAAACCCAGAATGAGCACTTTCAAGTGGATAGAGTGAGATACAGAAGAACCTCTATCGTCTTGGCCTGAGGAGTAATAAGGGGAACTCTACAGTTTCTAGTTCATCATATCAGCCTCACTTTACCATATCATTATATTTACACTGGGAGATAAGACAGTGCTCTCTTTAAAAACAGCAACAGGTACAAAAACAAACAAACAAAAACCAACTTGAAGAAGCCTTTCCTGCAGAAGAAACCTGAATTTACTTGGATACAAACTACTTTAGGCAAATACTTTAGGGCATTTAGGAAAATACCCAAAACAGCATATATTTTCTCTACTAAGTACTGAACTGGAAAATCAAAATGTTTATGAAATGTGAGGCTCTATTTTATGTTTTTATCAAGACTGAAAAAAGAGACTTAGGCATTGATGAATTGTGTGTTTGCACTCACATGTGTGTTTTTGAGCATGCACTCATGTATTGGGGAAATGAGAAAAAAATATTTATCATATTGGGACAAAAACCAATGCTTTTTCTCTGTAATGAAAGTAGACATATCACAGTTTGATAATCACCATCATATCCCAGGTCTAGCTGAGAAAATAGAGAAGACGAAAGTATTACAGAAGGAGGAAAGAAAAGATAAAAATAGGATGAACAGTAGGTATTTTACCATTTTACCCTGGGCTTCTAGAAAGGAGCTAAAATTAAAGATATGTGCTTTTAAACATTAGTGTACATTTTCCTTTCAACTTCCACTTAGGATTCAGAAAGCTGAAAAGAATATCACTCCAGTCAACATAACAAGAAAAAGGGAAGTCATATAATCTATGTAACTATAGTTTTTCTTGATATCATCAGACACCTGAGTCACAGCATACAATGAACTGAATTGTGTCCCCCACCTAAATTCATATATTGAAGTTGTACCACCAATACGGTAGTATTTGGAGATGAGGTCTTTGGGAAATAATTAAGTTTAGATGAGGTCATGAAGGTTGGCCTTTGTGATGAGATTATTGTCCTTAGAAGAAGAGATACCAGATGCTCTCCCTCCCCCTGTCATTTGAGGACACAGTAAGAAGGCAGCCATCTACAACCAGGAAGAGAGTCCTCACCAGAAATGACCACGTGGCACCTTAATCTTGGACTTCTATCCTCCAGGGAAAATAAACTTCTGTTGTTTAAGCCATCTAGTCTATGGTATTTCATAATGGCAGTTTGACTAAGACACAGCACAATCCAACTAATGTGAAATTTCAGCAAAGAAAGGCACCACCAAGGAGAGATGCAAATGTGAGTTCTTTTTGCTCAAGGCACACCCTGGGTGTCATGCAAACTGGTAAGAATAATTCAGCTAAAATATTTAATGAATTGTTCAAAGCTGAGCATGGGATAGCCTGAGACTATAGAGATCCTGCTCCATAAGAACCAAGTGGAATCCACACTCAGCTACAGGATCTTAACATTGCTCACAGAACAGGAGATTAGATAAAGCCTTCCACACCATGCAGACTTAGGAGAGCCGAGGAACAGATGCTACAGATGACTCAAAAGGCCATCTAGAGGGGCCGGCCCCCTGGTCGAGTGGTTAAGTTCACGCGCCGTGCTGTGACGGACCAGGGTTTTGCTGGTTCAGATCCTGGGCGCGGACATGGCACCGCTCATCAGGCCACGTTGAGGTGGCGTCCCATATGCCACAACTAGAAGGACCTGCAACTAAGATATACAACTATGTACCAGGGGGGATTTGGGGAAATAAAGCAAAAAAAAAAAAAAAATATTGGCCACAGTTGTTACCTCAGGTGCCAATCTTTAAAAAAAAAAAAGTCCACCTAGATCCTCCTCCTCTATTGTCCCATAAAATGAAAGCCTTAAGCCACTAGGGGTAGCATGATAAACCCTGTCATACTCAGGGCGTAGGTGGACCCTTCACAACTGGAGGAAAAGAACAGAAAAGAAAATTTCTCCCTTTGGGGACCAGACCATTGCAGATCCCTCGCTACCAGCAGAGCTGAGATCTCTGAGTCATCCTCATTCCTAGTATCAAGGATTTATCACATTACTGAAAACTAAGGCTAGACCAGCAAAGTAGAATGCCAAGTAACAAAAAGTTGCAGTCTACTACTGCAGAAGGGGCAGAAGTATGGAGAGAAATATCTCTGAGGTGCAGGATTACAGGGAACACTTAAAGCTGAGGAGGAAAAGAAACATCTAGCCAATGGGTCGAGCAAGCCAGCCATCATTGAAAATACAATTTAATCTTAGAAGAATTTGAAGGATAAGGTAGCTCATAACAACAAAAAAACTGAAAACAAGCCTGACTCCCGATTAGATTGACTCAACTCCTCCTCACACTAACAGCCAAACAAAAGAAGAAGGTCTGTCACACAAAAGATTAAAAATAACTATGCTTAAGATGTGAAAGCCTCTTAGATTATATGCATGAAGACATGGGGAATTTCAGCTCTGCGTCCAAAACCCATAGGGGTGGATGGAATGGAAGAGAAGATCTATACTAATGCTGCCCAATAGAACTTCCTGTGAGGAAGGAAATGTTCTATAAATCTTCATGTCCCATATGTGACCACTAGATATATGTGACTATTGAGCACTTGGAATATGGTTAGTGCTGCTGAGTGATTGAAATTCTAATTTTAGTTAACTTTAGTTAATTTAAATTTATATAGGCATATATGGCTAATAGCTACTATGTTGGACAGGTCAAAACAACAGGAAAAATTGCTACTCCTCCCATTAAATGTCTCCTGGTTGAAGAACTTAGGAATCAATTGTGTCTGATTAGATTGTTCCCAGAAGTTAAAGAGAAAACTGAAAATTGACATTTGTTACATACTAAATTATTTATTTGGAAAAATGCAGAAAGAAGCATAATAAACTCTTCTTACAGGAAATCATTTCTTTTCTGTAGGAAATCCTCTACTTCATCTAAGTAGTAATCATTTCTTTTGTCTTTAATCAGATATATTTTATTGAGTAGAATAGCAAAGGAAAATGATTTTAATAAAGGATTATATCAGCATAAACATAGTAGGAAAAAACATGTTTTTCTAAGAGCAGGTATCATTAGTTATTTTTTTAACTATCCAATACTGTTTAACAATCAATACATTTTGCCTAATTTACTAGAGTGGAGAGAGTGTGTGTGTTGTATAGTGCCGTCATGGGCAATGTACATAGGTATATATCTGGGACTACATCCTGAAACAAGCGATATTTCTATACTCATAATGCATATTGGACTTCTGTCTTTATTCCTGACAAGGCCTCATCAATATTTATAATTTAATAATGATTGAGGCTACATTTTCAAGTGTACACAATGCATCTTTTTAATTAGACCTTAAAGTCCTTAGTAACATGAAATGTCTTGTTTGTATTTCTCTTTCTTATTACCTAGAATACTACTCAGTCTTCCAATCTAATGTCATAGATGAGCCAATGTTGAGACGAGAGTTTGCAAAATTTAACCTTAGAAAGGACTTTGGAGATAATCTTGTTCCTATGCCTGCCTTAAACATAAAAAACATTTTTTTCTTTTTTGTTTTTGCTAAATGAGTATTTGACCTTATAAGCACTTCTACTCAGAAAAAAAAAAAAATCAGTATTGCCTCGCCCTTGCCTGAAGAAATCAAGATGTCTAGACCCACAAGCTTAGACATAGCCACGTTAGTCCCCATCCTCTATTTTACACACCCGGTCTCACTTCACTCCTGTTTTCTCTATGTAGGTCATCCGTGGATAACTTTTCACTGCTTACGAAATGTGGAAGAGTGATGTTCAAAATATTTAATAGAAATAATAGTACAGGTACAATCTTGTCAAAGTAGGGCATTAAATAATGAAACAGTGCCAGCCACAAATATGTTGTGCATACCACTAATATTGTGTATTCCAGCTTGATACCAGTCCTGAAAACATACAAATAAACGGGGAAAAAATGGAAAGTAGAAATAATTTTTGAAGAAATATGTGCCAAATGCTTTACAAAATCATGATATTTAATTTTCACAACATACCACAAAGAAAATATTACTCTCTCTGTTATCTATATTAGAACACTTAGGCTTGGTGAAATCAAGTCACTTTCAAGAGAGTACCTTCAGAAGATAGAATTAGAATATAAATCTTGAGTTAAAGTTCGGTCTATTTGTTACATCAAGCACAGGAACCAGGCAAGAAGTAAAAGAATTAAGCTAATTTCATAGCAGTTAAAAAACATAATAGTTTTCTTCTTCTATTGTGATTTATTTGGAATATATTTGGAACTGATTATGGATAAAGAAAATTAAAAAAATGGAGTAGAGGAGCTTTTAGGAAAGGAGCATTGTTCATGTAAATGAATAATCAATGATCACATCTGAAAATGGAAATGAGGCCTATGTAAATGTGGTGTGCCAGAGGACGGTTCTGCAGACCTGGAAGTGTCGCACTGCACCTGGGCCATTCTGTCATCACGCTTTTCTCTATTCTCCTCAGCCAAGCTTTGCATTGATCCATCTCCCCAGTGAGGTGTCGAGTTTCAGCCTTCATAGCTCATACTTAATCACATCTCCACTGAGCCACAGTCTTCTTTATGATTTCCACCAAAACACTCATCGTTACCCAGTTCATTATTCCCGATCTCTACTCAGCATACATTTTATATATATATATATATCTCATTATTACTCAGTATTTCCTCCCATGTCTGTTTCCTCCACACTTTATAATGTTCCAGAAATTTAATCAAAATATATTGCTTTGTTTATACATAGAAAATTGTACTTTAGACATTAAAATTCAATCCCCTCTGCAAATATGAATAGTCACAGCCTTAAGACATGCATATTCTTTTTAAAACATAAAAGAAACCTAAGAGTTTAGGAGATTAGCAATATTTAAATAAGCTTTTAAAATAGAGAAAAACTTACTAAAAGTGTAATTTTTATGATAAGAGTGTGGTTTACATAAGTTTCCAAGTTATTGATTTAATTCATCTGTAGAAACCACAATTGCTATACAAAAACAACGGCCAGGCTCACTGTAATTTTAGTTCATTTGGAGCTTTCCAAATCTTAATAAACTATATATCAAATAAATTGTGGGCACGATTTGAGCATACGTGAGTGCCGCTAAAAAGATTCTTGAGCAAAGCTACAAAGGTTTAAATTTAGGGCAGTTTATAAGAGTTTGGAGTTAAGTACATTTCCTTTCTTCAAACCTTTTGGTAGTGCAGTAATCATGTTTGAAAAATTATCTCAGGAACATTCATGTGTATCTTTATCAAGGTATTAAATTTTCTGTAGCCCAGAAGAGAATGAGTTACAGAACTTCCACAAGAATGATTGAATTTAAGTTAGGAATGAAGCCTACAAAATAATAGGCTAAAATCCTCAAATTCAAGCCTCATAAAGCATATTTATATGTGTCTACAAATTATGAAACATGCTATTATGCTTGTGATAAGAAGTTTTCACATATTGAGGTATATGGGGTAACTATTCCGATTTAAACCTGATTCAGCCTGAACTGAAGAAGCCTGATTTATGGTCAGCCCTCAGGTTTATCCTGAGGTAACTCAGATGCCAGTCAGACGCATTGGGTCCCCTGGTTACCCATACTTCTGTCCAACTTAGATGCAAAGTCAGGTCGTTCCCAAACCCTCCCACCTTTCAGGTTTGATAATTTGCTAGAAAGGCTCACAGATCTCAGGAAGACAGTTTACTTATCTCGGCTGGCTTATTATAAAGGGTACAACAAAGGAACAGTCAAATGGAAGAGATCTATAGCACGGGGGGAGGGGGGTGTGTGTGTGAGTGCCAAGCTTCTGTGCTCCTTCTGAGTTTGTTACCCTCCCAGAACCTCAATGTGTTCACCTACCCAGAAGCTTTCAAAATCTGATTTTTCAAGAGTTTTCACAAAGCTCAACCTCCAATACACCCCTCAGTTCCCTTTCCCAGTAGAGGTTGGTTGGTGGAGCTGAAACTTCCAACCCTCTAATGTTTTGGTTTTTCTGGTGACCAGCCCTATCTTGAGACTATCTAGGAACTCTTTATGGATAACAAAAGACACTCCTATCTCTCAAAAAAGTCTAAGGATTTTATGAGCTCTGGGCTAAGAACCTTAGGGCCAAAGACCAAATATATTTCTTATTATACCACAAGCTCCCTTCCAAATCTCTCAAATGCTTATTGGGATCATATACATAAACCTGAAACAGTACTCTCACAAGGCTGATATATGATATGATAACTGGGATATTTAACATAATATTTATTATCTCCGCACAACCCCATATCTCCACTTCTTACATGAACAAGTTCTCACAGAAACATATATACACCTTTCCATAACCACACATACACCACACACACACAATTTGGAAGTGATGGAGGTTGCGCTTTCAGCCGCTGTAGCCAACTGACCTCTGAGTGTGCATTGTTTTTTTACTTTTTTGTATTATGACACTAAATCAAATAAGAAAAAACAATTCTATGCATGTCTACAGTAGGTATTGCATATGTAAAGAACTGAATAATTAACCTCTCAAACTAAGGAAAACATTCCTTCTGAAATTAATACACCAGTTTTCCTTTAAAAGGAGATTTGCAGTGAGTAAGACTTAAAGTGTTCTTATTAAAAAAATGCATTAATAAGAACTTTACTTTCGATTTACAAACACCTATGGTTGAGCAGGTCTGTATTTCATTTGCACAGATTATCCTTAGTAAATGTTAAAAAAATAACCATTGAATGATCAAATAGAGATTCAGTTATTGTATATTTATGGAGGACCCAGATTGGGAATATAACAGAAATGATTTCAAACTTTGCCTCTATATTAATC
The DNA here is from genome assembly GCF_021613505.1 of Equus quagga. Lineage (NCBI taxonomy): Eukaryota > Metazoa > Chordata > Mammalia > Perissodactyla > Equidae > Equus > Equus quagga. Next base: position 100,997,094 of record NC_060274.1, read on the forward strand.
TTACATGGCAGTTGCTAATGAGATATCTTCCACAAATAGCCTGGAAAGCTGAATGAGTGGCAAAAAAGTGGGAGAAATTAGTTGATAAATGCCATTACAAAAGAGCAGATCTTTGAATAAAAGTACAAAGTGGACATTTAGGGGAAGCAGCACAATTCCTCTTGTGGTGAAAAAAGACCCTTTTTTGAAATAATTGAACTGCTATTGATGATTTGGCACCAGAAATGGGGCTGGCTGAAGCAACTTGGAGCTATTTGCTGGGCTCCAAGATTACATTTATATGACCACAAACTCACTCACCTTTTCAAACTGGAGCAAGTCATTTCAGCGCCATTATATTCAACAGAACCATATCTAACTGAATCAGTGCTTGGTAATGTGAGCCAACTCAAGATCTTTCAGGGCAGAAGAACTAGCTAGGAAATAACATTTTCTAACACACTCAGTCGGAGGGAAAACAACCCCTCAGGAGGGAGATATCCCAGTGCAATTATTGCAAGATCTCCACCTGCCAACTGAATAATCATTTTAAAAACAATCAGAAATGTTGATATTGCCCCTCATTGGTTAATGAGTCTATGATGGCTGGAAGGCTAAAAGACTTTCATTGAAAATCATAACATCAAAATCTTACATTTGCATACAAATTGTCACTTGCACTAAGTGAATATTGTAGCCACAAACTAACTGCATTTTTTCCTCTAGTTGGCAATGACTTTTTTTTTAGAGTTGGCAAAGAATTGCCTTTGTTTTCAGCTAACTAGAGCCTTCATTTCTATTTATACCATTTGTATATTCACTTTATGACACTTAGAAGGTAATTTTTTTAATATAAATGCATATCATTTCTCTGAAGTAAGTAAAAATACACCCTGCAAAAGACAAATATAAATAGTCATTATTGTTAAAAGAGAAAAAAAAGTATCAGAGAAATCATGAAATTTCAAATTTTTAGAAAGTTTATCACCATCCGCTACAGGCAAACTGTAAAGTCACTCTAAATTAGATTCCCCCTTCCTTATATTCCTTTGCTCTTCTAAATTCATTTCTTCTAGAACAGAGCTTGAATGTGTTATCCAATATTGTATAAAAAAGTGACAAAAGAAGCATCAATTCCTGGGACACCTGCTACTTATATCTTTTAAAAAAATGAAAGCACATGCACTGTCTATTCTGATTCATTAAAGTTTGGTGGGAAAATAATCCATAAATAGTATATACATCTCGACCTTGAGAAAAGTAACTTCATAGCAGACTTTCATATTCCCTTTGATAAAGGACTTTGTTTTATTTTCACACATTTCAGCACAATCTTCCGTCAATTAATTATTGTATGTGAAGTTCTTCCCAGCTGTATGAAAGCAGGAAGAAGAAATGAATACTTAGCTTGTTACATCATACTTTATAAACCTCATGACTTCAACTGTGATTTGCCAAGCATTTTATTTAAAGTGTGTTTTGTATGAGGTGACCATTCAAGTAATAGTGTTTTCATGCCACCTGGCAAATACTCACCAGGTTGACTGCTTCCTCTCTCTCTCCTCTGTCTACCCAAGATGTTAGCAGAAGAAACATGAAGTGAGAGTTGTGTATGGATGTAGAGATGGCTCTGAGATCTAGGCAACATTGAAATAGTGAATAACAAACTTTCAGTTTTCCAAAGGCCAATCATAAAGAAAACAAGAAAAGTAGAAAGAGCACATGGTAAGATGGGATTTCTAGGGGCATTGAGAGGAGGAGTCATGCCACCTTTGCCTCTCCGCTGAAACCAGAGGGGCTGGGGTCTGAGAACGAGATACTTGCCGTGCCAAAGTGCGATTAAGTTCCCTCATTCGCATACCTTGTTTCCCTGGAGTATGAAGGATGGATTTGATTCACTAATGTTAGCCCTTTTATATTCAGGACCAAAAAATAGCATTCTGAATAGCATCTGCCAGCTGATTTTAAGGATTATAAAATAATACCAATAAATTTTATATATCTAAATTATTTTAAATGTATTTTAAAAAATTGTGTGAGCTATGTATTCTTTAACATTTAAAGCAGCATCTTTCGACATGATAATTAAATAATGAAATAGGTAAAGCCGTCATTGTGCTTTTAGCATTTAAAATGGATTATCTGATTTTATAATACTTTGGGATAAAAGTATCAGTACCACTTAGAATAATTTCACACACTTAAATATGAATAACAATGAAATGACTAGAGATAATTGTCAACCTTTTTCTTTTTTTTGCTATGTGGCCCACTATGCCAAATGTGACACCAAAGTTTCACAATCCAAAAAGCGCATTAGAACGTTCCTGACAAAATGAGGCACTTCCAAACTCATAGGCAGCGGTCCTTTTAAAAGTCATTTCTGCAGCGACCTCATGAAGGCTTACATCATTCTGATGATTTCCTGCGGTCTGAACATTGTCATTGCAGGGCTGTTCTGAACGTAGCCTGAGGTAGCAAAGTGAGGAAGGACATTTTCAAGGCCTCTGCTGTGTCTGGAGAGAAGGAGGTTAATGTTTTCCCTCAGCAGTGAGGATCTGCAGGCCCGTGTCATTGGTACAGAGACTGCCAGGGAGAGGGAAGCAGTGCTGGGAATTGCTTTTCCCCCCTTTCCCTCTGTGAACAGTATGAGGAATATGTCTAAAAGGGTAAGACGATTTAGCTTGGAAACGGGGTATAAGATTAATTTTCTTACTCTTTTTTTCATCTTTGCAGATTGTAAGCCGTCAACTACCTCTAAGGCAACAACTGGTCTTTGAGATTCAATTCTCTATTTTCTCTGGGGAAATACAAACACTAACTTGATCTTTATTTAGCAGTAATCTCTGCAATGTAACACATGTACACAATTACCAATGACTTTGTAGCAGCTTTCCAAGTTTCCTCAGCACCTAAGGAGAATAATACAGATGCTGACATTGAACTAGTCAGGTTACTATTATAGCCATTTATTCATTCATTCAGTAGCTCATTCAGTAGTTCAGTCAGTCTTTGGAATTTTCGTTCAGCAATATTCAACTACCTGTCAGACATGTAGTTATCTGGGAAGTGCATGTAGATAATATATGGTCTCTGTCTTCTGGGAGTTCAGTTTAGGGAAAAGGTAAACATGTGAACAAATAATATGATTCACAAGTGGAATGTTTGAAGTGTGAAAAAATAGAGCCTAAAGCACAGATTTGTGAATGCTTAAATCTTGTTCTTCCTAGACTACTTATTATATATATATTTGTTTGTGTTTAATTTTTATGATTATCAGAAGAGTTTTTATATATTTTATTATATATATATATATATATATATATATATGAATGACAAGGTCAAGAAAACAAATAGTTTCAACTGGAGCTTTTTTGATGAACATCATTTTTGACTAAAATCTCTAGACTCATGGTGTTTGGCATTGGAACATACAGAGAGCATCTCTCTGTGAGGAGAGTAGTCACATTAGGGCCAAGAAACAAAGCAGGCCAGATAGTCAATTTTTGTTTTTGTTTTTAAAATAATATACAGTTGGACTTCAGTCCTTTATACTTCAATGCAATGATAGTGAGAAAAAATCCACCATGCAGAAAGAAAATGTAAACACAACAACAAGGGCCAGGAAGCTTTGCTTCTTGTCTTGCACAGCGTGGTCTTCAGGCAATGATCCACTGTCCTAGATCATTGGGACAGAAGGATGGAACGCTGGCCTCAGCCTTTTGTAACCCTTCGGTCTTTACTTCTTAGGAAGGAAGGGTCTACAGGACAGAGAGAGAGGAGAGCAAGGGAGAGGGAGAGAGAGAGAGAGAGATGAAGAGAGAGAGATGCTGAGTCTTAGCTGAGAGCAGCCTGAAACCTTACCATTTCTCCAGCTTTCTAGGAAAAAAACAAGTCATTCAAGAGACCATTTGAAAGGCTAACTTTGGTACTTGTGTAATTCGGAGAATTACTCTTATCTGCTTTGGAGTAGAATGAAGTAGGAATGGGAGAAGAAAGAGAGACAAGCCCCTCTAAAAGCTCACATTATAGCAAAGATATCTGCAAAATGCTGTGGTGGTTTGGAGCGGGAAAGGATTCTAAATTAACTTCATGTCTGGGGGTCAAGAAAGGCTTCAACAAGGAAGTGATATTTCACGATAAGCATCCCTAATACTTCCAAAGATATCCTGGAACAATACTGGTCATCTTGGTAATCAGACCCTATAAACATGTCTGTGAATGTATTTAGTAGTTTATTTGTACTGTAGTGTGTAATGACTTTGGCATTACTTTAAGACACCCCAACACTGAAACGAGGTTTACTAAATAATAAAAGCCATATCCATTTGATTTGGAAAGCAGTGAATGGTGTTACACAACTGGAATGTGCAGTCTTTTCCCTGGATCAATTTTTATTTAGTTTCATTTTAATTGAAATCTCCCCACTATTATTTGGGAATAGTTGTGTGTGCTGCTACATAAAGCCCTAAAAGCTACTCAGAACTGCTTTGGCAATACGTGTATGCCATGATGGAACCACTACATATACTTGCCCTGGTTCTGCCTTCTGATCCTGCCACCTGGACACTTCCGTATATGAAGATGAAATATGGTGCAGACAGAGGCTAGAATTGGAATCAGAAAATCTCAGTTCCAGTCTAACATCTGCCCTTCTAGGTTTGGAAATCAAGTAAGTCATGGAATTTTTCTGGGCTTGCTTCTCTTTCACAAAGTTGTGATCATCAAATCAGAGAAAACAAGACACTATTTTATATCCTCAGAGCTAGAATATTATTAATAAGCAAGATTCTGTACATTGATTCTTTCCAAATTTTAGGGAATTATGGAGTGTTAAGAAGAAATGTGAAAGATCATATTAAACAAAGCTATTTGGAAATAAATGAGATTATTCTTGTTTTGAGTCTGTTTTAATATATTCATTCAATGTCTATTTCCATTATTCACATTTCTTTTATTAAATAAGAGTAATCTTGTATTCTAGTTCTAAGTAAAGAAAAGTGAGTAGAAAAAAAGAGAATATCCACTAAGATTGCATCTTTTTACAAATTCTAATGAAACACATGCAATTCCGCATACTATGGCATTGATTTTTTATTGTATTTTGACTTACAACTTTGATTGTATTTTGCTCGCATATTTTTAATTTAATGGTTCTTTTAACGAGGAGAAAGATGATTAAATAACTAGAAGCATCTCATAAAAATTAGGCAAAAGGTGATAAACTAGAAATAATTATAGAATATGATGATTCTGTGCTAATAAATTTATGGTGATTTTCAGCAAAAAATTTTGAAATAATTTATTCTTATGCAGCTGAAGCATATTCTAGAAACAAAATTATAGTTCTAAATACTAAAAAGCATGATGTTGATGTACCATAATTTTAATTTAAAAATTTTAAAAAGAAAACAGGCCTCCCATTTCATAAGAAGCATTTAAAAGCCAGAATATATGGATGTCTGGTTTCTGCTTCCACGTGTAAGGAATTTGGAAGTTGCCATTCCATACTAATAATAAGTAAAAAGTTGAACAGAATTAAAAATCAACAACTTTTCTTGGACTCATAAGGGGAGGACACAGAGCACACCCCTGCCCCATGATTGGAGAGATGCAGGTGAACACGGGGAGTCACTGCTTACTGGGGCTGAGTGTAAACTTCCGCAGGAACCAGTGCCAGGGTAGGAAATCCTAAACTGTAGGTGATAAATTGCTAGAGGCTCAGGGTGGACACAGTGAGGGTTAAAAACTCCAGAGGTTAAAACTTGGTTAAACTCCAAGTTAAAAACTTCAGCCGACTTTAGCCATCTTGCCCCAACTAAGGGAGAGAAAAAAAAACCTGAGAAACCCTTGTGAAGTTCACAGTTCAAAAGCTTTGGCTCACTAAAGGACTGAGACCTAACCATAGGAGGACAGAAGGCTTCCCCTCTCCCCACCCCCTACCACCACGTTACTAAAGCCCTATTTAAGCAGTTTCTTTTACCCAGTACACCATGTCCTGCTATCAAGAAAAATTATAAGGCATAATAAAAGGTAAAAATGTAATTTGAAGAGACAGAGCAAGCAGAGATGGTCATTCCAGTTAACACTCACATAGAGAAGATTGATGGGCACCTCACACCAGTGATTATGCTTGAGTTAATGCCTCTTCGACTAATGTAGTTGGAGCTCAACTCAGCTAAAGTCTTCATTAGCCATCTACAGTACATATCAAGCAGTGCATATATTTAGTCGTTGTATTAGTTTGCTCAGGCTGCTGTAACAATGTACCACAATCTAGTTGGCTTAAACAACAGAAACTTATTGCCACAGTTCTGAAGGCTAGAAGTTTGAGATGAATATCGTGGCAGTGTTGGTCTCCTCTGAGGGATGTAAGGCAAAATCTGTTCCATCCTCTCTCCCAGCATCTGGTGGTTTGTTAACAATCTTTGTCATTCCTGGCTTGTAGATGGCATTCTTACTGTATTCTCATCACTTTTCTGTATATGTCTTTTTCCTCCACATAACATTCTTTTAATAAGGACATCAGTCACATTGATTTCGGGCACTGCCCTACTCCAATGCAACCTCATCTTAACCAATTACATCTGCAGTGACCCTATTTCCGTGTAAGGTCTTAGGCTGAAGTACTGGGGGCTAAGACTTCAATATATGAATTTTAAGAGAACACAATTCAACTCATAACAGTCATCTTCACCCTTGACTTGTATTTCAACATCTGTTAAAGTAAGCAGACTGTGCCTCAATTTACTTACGTCTAAGTCTAAATTAATACTTAAGAGATTAATTTCACCTTATTGTTACTGATGAGTATATATGTACATATATACACACAAACAAATATATATATAAATATAATAGAATATACAACAATTTTATTTGAATCTGTTTCTTCCAGACCTTAGTAAAACTGTTAGTGTGCCCTTTCAGCATTATTTTATTTACTAGTGGAAACAGCTATCATCATGTAAACAATGAAAAATATTAAAAAATTTAAAAATTGAGCTATCTACTCTGATGCAATGCACTATTATATAGTCACTACTAATAGACATACACGTAATTCTAAGATTTTAATATGGCATATATAGTTTTTATATTAATATCTAAGATTTATGTGCTGTGTAATTATAATAAAAATCTGTCACTTCACACATAGAAGAGCTCATTAATCAGCATTCACTCTACTGCCTTTCCAGATATATTCATTCTGGAGCTGTTAAATACCATAGTTATGAGAATTAGAACATATTAAGGTAATCATTTATTTCTGGGCTCATAAAGTCATTTGATGACTTGTCCTTCAGAACATATCTATTAGCAATGAAGACTATGCCCAAATACCAAATCCTAGTTATCTATAATGACAAAGAAAATTACTAAAAGATAGCGTTAAGACAAATGTTTAATCTACCAATGACAAAATTAGGTTGTGGTGGTTATTTCATTCACAGGTACAGAGATATACATACAAATTAAGTAAGAATGTGTACTTCTAAACTTTGAAATTTCTTTTCCATAATAAAAGAGCCTAAATGTCCTACAAAATTCAGTTCAAGGTTCATCTGTTTACTCAGTCTGTTGCCTGAGGGAGTGTGGAAGGAGAAAATTTATTTGAGAAGAAAATTAGATAATCACTGGGGGGAGTTGATTGAATGCTGACAAAGTGTCAGCAAGTTACTTCTTTAATTTATGGTTTTAATCATAGAAAGTTGGCCAGGGCTGGGAAATGTGCACATACTTTAACCAATACGCCAAGTTTCACAGGGCTTAACATTAAACTTTACTCAACTGAAATATTAATACTATATTCAGTTTCATTCATTCATTCATCCATCCATTAAATAATTATCCAACATTTGCTGTGTACAATACTTTGGAGATCTGATTGCCTCACAGGTTAATAACACAGTGACGTGCACAGCAGGAACTTTATACTGAAGGACTTCAATGAAGGTTTTCCAGAGAAAATTGTATCTATGCTGAGTCTAAAAGAATGATTAGGAATTAGTGAGGTACAGTCATATAGAAATGATCAGTCAGTCAGATCATTGTCTCAGTCAGGATATAATGATGGATGAGATAAGGAAGTGGATGTTTTAGGCAGAGAAAACAATATATATAAAGATCTGGAGCAAGCAAGAATATAACACATTCTGATTTCAGCTAGCTGGCATGTAGGATGTGAGATGCACCATGACTTCAGTAGGTGTACATAGCTTTTCAGCCATGTAAAAGAAAATTAAAATGTATGGTGATTGAAATGGGAAGCCACTGAGGAGTTTTTGCTTGTGGAGAGTGTAAACAGATTAGCATTTTATAAAGATCACTCCAGCTACAGTGGAGAACGTATTGAACGGAACAATAACTAGAGGCCAGAAGACTACAAGGTTGTTGCTGTAAAACATAACAGAGGCGCTTTGTGCCTGGCAACCAGACTACAAATAACAAAGACAGAGGAAGTAAGAGTTGTAAAAGTACATGTTGGATGTTGAATGTTTGTGGTGTTGGTGTGAATGAGAGAAGAGAATTGAAGTCAAGAAAGATACTAGCTTTGTGATTTTGAAAAGAAGTGATAATTCCATCCAAACCAAGAATGACCAATCAATACTAGTCAATAGGTCATTGCAACCTGTCAATTCAGGTTGAGAAGGGTTTTTGCTCATCTGTAGTCCTTTGTCTCAGTCCTTTGGGCTGCTGTAACAAGTACCACAGACTAGGTGGCTTAGAAAGCACGGAAATTTAGTTCTCACAGTTCTGAAAGCTGATAATCCCAAAATCAAGGCACCAGCAGATTCACTGTCTAGTGAGGGCCTGCTTTCTGGTTCACAGAAGGCATCTTCTGGCTGTAACTGCAAATAGCAGAAGGGACGAGGGCGCTCTCTCAGATCTCTTTTATAGGGGTATGATGATCACCTCCAAAGGCCCCATCTCTTAATACCGTCACTTTGAGGATTAATATATCAACATGTGAACTTGGGAAGGACACAAACATTAAGACCATAGCATCCTTGTTCTAAACAGTGACATAATTTTAAAAATTATATATATGATGTTGATATTGGGTTCAAGAGATGATATTGGTGGTAGGAATGCCACGATTTTGACCACTAGTCCCGTTTTTCCATTGGTTTAGTTGGCCACACCACATACACTCTCTAATCTTTCTTATCCTAGAGTCCACCAGAACTTCTTGTTTTACAAGCAGCTTTCTAATTTACATATTGTAAAACTCACCTATTGTAAATATACAATCAATATTTTCTTAGTAAATGTATAGAATTGTGCAAGCATCACCATAATCCAGTTTTAGAACATTCTGTCACCTCAAAAAGTTGCCTTGTATCAATTTTTAGTTAATCCCCACACCCACACCCCTCTCTGTATAACCAACAATATGTTCGCATCTCTATAATTTGCCTTTAATGGACATTTAATATAAACGGAATCATGTAATACGTAGTCTTTTGAGTCTAGCTTTTTTTCACTTAACATAGTGTGTTTGGGTTCATCTATTTCGTCACATGTATCAGTAGTTAGACTCTTTTTATTGCTGAATGTTATTCCATTGCATGGATAAACCAGATTCTGTTTTCCATTTACCAGTTGACTGACAGTTTTTGTCTATTATGAAAAATGCTGCTCTGAATATTTGCATGCATGTCTTTATGTCTTTATGTGCATGCATGTCTTTATGTATGTTTTATTTCTCTTTGGTGCTAGAAATGGAATTGGTAGGTTGTATGGTAAGTTTCTGCTTGACTTTTTAAGAACCTACCAAATTGTTTTCCAAAATGGCTGCACCACTTTACATTCCTACCAGGAATGTATGAGAGTTCAAATTTCCCCACATGCTTGCCATATTGTCTGTCATTTCATTAGAGCCACACTAATAACAGTGAAATAATATTTAATAGAGGTTTTAATTTGCATTTCCATAATTATCAAATACCTTGAGCATCTTTTCATGTGTTCATTAGTCATTAGTATATCTTCATTGGTAAAATTTCTAATAAGTAATTTTACCCATTTTTAAAATTGTGTTATTTTCTTATTATTGACCTATAAGAGTTTTGTATATATATCCTAGATACATGTCCCTTGTCAAATGTAAAGCTATAAAACTTCTGGAATGAGCTATAGAATTTTACATATGGTGTAAGGTAAGAGTCTCAGGGGTTTTTTCCTTTTTCTTCTCTTTCTTTTTTTTTTCCTTGCATAAGAGCATACAATTATCCCATTACCATTGGTAGAAAGTCTATCCTTTCCTCATAGAATTATCTGGGCACATTTATTAAAAATTAGTTTATTATAAATCTAAAAGTTCATTTTTAGACTCTCAATTCTGTTTTATTGTTTATACACCAACTCTCGGCCCAATGTCAAGATGATGATTCTGGTTGGATAATAGTTGTGGAATAAGATAGTTCAGTCCTCCAACTTTGTTATTTTTCAAAATTATTTTTATTTTTAGGTAGTTTGCATTTCCATATGCCTTTAAGATCAGTTTGCCAACTTCTATTCACTTTGATAAGGGTTGCATCAGATTTTTAGATCATTTTGGGGGAGAATTACCATCTTAATAGTATTATATCTTCCAACTTGTGTGTGTTTATTTAGGTTTTATTTAATTTCACTCATCAATATTTTGTTGTTTTCAGTTTTCAAGGCTTGTACTTTTATTGTTAAATTTACTTCTAAGTATTTTATTCTTTTGATTCTATTATGAATGAAATTGTTTTCTTTAATTTCGTTTCTGAATTAATTGATGCTAGTATTTAGAAATGCACTTGAATTTTGTAAATCCATCTTGTATTATATGATTTTGCTTTCTTTTCTTTAATGCTTTTAGATTATTGATATATAAGATCCTGTCACTTGCAAATAGAGTTTTACTTCTCCCATTTCAATCTGTGTGCTATTTATTTCTTTCTCTTGCCTTATTTCCCTGGCTGAAACCTTGAGTCAAGTGTTAGATAAAAGTGGTGGGTGAGAACCTCCTTCGTTGTTCCTGATCTTATGCGCAAAGCAATCAGCATTTCACCATTAATTTAAATGATAACTGTTGCTTTTTAACAAATATCATTTATCTGGAGGAGGAAGTTCCTTCTGCTGCTAGTTTGTCAGAAAGTTTGTTGTCAAATTCTTTTTCTGCATCTAGTGAGATGTGATTTTTGTCCTTTGTTTTATTAATATGGTATATTACATTAAATGATTTTCATATATTAAAAGTGGCCTTAAATTCAATTTGGTCATAGCACCTAATCCTTTTTCACATGATGCTGGATGAATTTTGCTAAGGTTTTATTAAGGATTTTGGCAGCTATATTCATGAGGGAAATTAGACAGTAGTTTCATATTCTTGCAATATATTTGTCTGGCTGTGGTATCAGTGTAATAAATACTGGCCTCATAGATTGAATTAATTGGAGAATGTTCAATCCTTTTTTATTTTTTGAAAGTGCTTTGGTGATTTGGTATTATTTCTTCTTCAAACATTGGATTTATTTAATAAAACGCACCAACTGAGCCATTGGTGCTTTTCTTTGTTTGAAGATTTCTAATGACTAATTCAATTCCTGAGTGTGTTTTATAGTCTATTCATGTTTTCTATTTTTTCTTGAATTGATTTTGGCAATTTGTTTCCTTCTAGGATTTTTTCTATTTCATCAAAGTTATCTAATTTATTTTCTTCAATTTTCACAGGATTCCCATATAGTTATTTTACTCACTACATAGTAGAGAAATCTTCTGTTTAGTTTTTAATTTTGGTAATTTGAATTTTTTCTACATTGTTCCATTTCAGTCTAGCTAAAAATTTGCCAGTTTTGTTGATCTTTTCACAGAACCAACTATTGGTTCCATTAAATTTTCTCTATTTTTTCCTTTATATTTGGTTGATGTTTTAATTTTTATTTCTTTTCTTTTTCTTGCTTTGTGTTTAGTTTGCTTTTACTGTAGTTTCTTAATCGGTAACTTTAAATTATTACTTTGAGACTTTTCTTATTTTCTGATACAGTGATTTTAAAGTTATAGCTATTCCATAAATTTACTGTGTTGCCTTTCTTTTCATTCAGTTCAAAGTGTTTTCTAATATAGCTTGTAATTTCTTCTTTGCCATGATTATTCAGAAGCATTTTGCTTAATTTCCAAATATTTGAGCATAACCCAGATTCCATTCTGTTTTTAAATTCTAATTTAATGTATTTGTGGTCAGAGAGCATACTTTCTATGATTTAAATCATTTCAAATATATTTGGACTTGTTTTATAACCTAGGATATGATCTATTCTGGAGAATGTTCCATAAGTGCTTGAAAAGAATGTATATTCTACAGGTGCATGGGAGTGCCTTCTGTATGTGTCAATTAGGTCAAGTTGGTTGTAATGCTTTTCTAGTCTTCTTGTTTATTATACTTATGATGATTTTTTTTACTTATTGAGAATGGGGTCTTGAAGTCTTCAATGCTTAGTGTTGAATTGTTTCTTCTTGCAGTTCCATCCGTTTCTGTTTCATGCAGTTTGAGACTCCGCTGGGTGTGTATACTTTTACGATTATTATATCTTCCTAATCAACTGATTATTTAATCATTATGAAATGTCACTTTTTCCCTGAGAGTACTATGTCTATATATACTGTATCTATATTGTCTTTATATAATAATATTATGTCAATTTTGACTGACAATAGCAATGCCACTCCAGCTCTCTCGTTGTTTGGTATGTCTTTTTCCATGTGTTTGCTTTCAACCTCTTGGTGTTTTGAGTCTATTGGATGTCTTTTACAGACAGTATATAGTTGGCTCTTGCTTTTTTGTTCAGCCTGATAATCTCTGCTTTTTAAGTAGGGTGCTTAGAACTTTCACATTTAAGGTAATTACTGATATGGTTGAACTTGCATTTGCCATTTTTGCTCTTTTCTGTTTTTTTTGTTTCTTTGTTTCTTTTTGACTGCTTTCATTTATGTTACATAATGATTTTTAGTATACTTTTTTATTTTCTCTGTTGATGTTTTGTATTGAAGTTTTTAGTTACTTTTTGGTGGGTTTGGTGGTGGGATCAAAACATGCATCTTTTATCTTCACTGTGCATACACACAGCCTCCGCCAGGAATACTCTTGCTCCAAAGAAGATAGCATCCTCAGGCTAGTAGAGTCATTGGCATTCCTTGATCTTTTGCCATCAGGGTTGTCACTTCCAGAAACAATGCCACTGAGTGTAGGTATTATTTCCCAATCAAATTGAATAAGCCCTCTGTCGGCTGTGGCAGTGAGGTTTGCCTGTCTTGACCCGCCTACCCTGTCCTGGCAGAACCTGCTGACCGAGCTGGAGGTGGAGGGGACAGGGGAGAAATAGACTCAACAAGAACGTCACATTCTACCACTATTCTTACCTGCAGTTCTGCAGTTTTCAATAATTGTTTCTTATGTTATTTGTAAGCCTCTGGTTGAGATCCATAGTGCTGAAACAGTCGCTTTTGTAAGTTTTGTCCATATGTATGGTTGTCTTTGTGGAAGGGATTTGCTGACCTCCACACTTAGACATAGCAGAAAATCCCTTACCAGCACTTTTAGATCATAACTTATAAGACCTTGAATAATTCAGAGTGACTGAGATAAAGGTTTGTGCTATTCTAAAGGTTAAGGAACAGATATTGCTTTCCCAAGGGCAGAATATACAAGACAGCTCAATGAGATAGAGTCACCTTTTTCGTTTACAGCAGCTCGGGAAGTAAATATCAAGTCTACCTTTGGATGAATCAGGTTTTGAACATATGCCAAAGTATAATGACCTAAATTTCTACAACTCTCTCAGTCATGGTACCATTACTATGTCAGTATTAATGTGTAGAAATGCTAAATGACATGTAACTTGGACAAGAATTTGGATGTCAGTTTCTGACACTTGCTTGCTTAATGAATGACCAATGTAATACTGGGTGATAGCTGAAAAAAACCACCACTTCATTTCTCCAAATACTCACTTAGGCTCAAGTGATCATTGGTTTGTTTCCAGCAGGGTAATAACAAGACAAGTTAGGGAGGAGAAAGAGTTTGAACCTGAGTAGATATCACTCTACTTATGCAGCTTGTCCTTATTCTGATTTTTTTTTAATATGATACATCTGCAGATGGGGGTAAATGTACTGACAAGGACATCACACTCAGTTTAGTTCTGAAAATGAAGATGAAGATATTCTGGGTAGATAGATATTAGTCATATATTTATCTAATAGTTATTTACTGGTGCCTAACTTATCAGGCATTGTGCAAATGTTAAAGTTCTGAGAAAGAATAAGAAATTGTTCCAGACTTCATAGGCTTTACAGAAAATAAAGGACCATGTAAACTTGTTATTGCAATCATTTTTGTGAATGGAGCTATAATAGAGATATATCAGAGTCTTACTCGGTAATGAAAAGAGAGAATAACCAACTAGACCTGGGTCAGGGGCCCATGGTCAGCAAGGACTCACAAAATCATGTACTGTTAGAGGATTTGCTGTGCTCATATGGGACAAGTGAATAAACTTTTCTTCACACAGCCAAATCACAGACAACATAGCCACTGTTGGCATCATCCACAATGTGTATATCCATGCACATTATATATTTAATATAGCTAATATTTTTATATATATTTATTTATGGCTCAGCTACTATCAGTTCCCTGAGTGCTGACACATAGTCTTTCCATTGCTTAGAATTTCCAATTTGAAATTAATTTAGGTACTAGAAATGCTATATAACTAAGTATTAGCTTTTGAGGAAATGTTTTGCTTTATTCCTTTAGCAGTATTTATCAGTTGAAGGTACACAAGCTATTTTTGCACTCATTTCCCTTTATCTTTCAATTCTGCCTATCCACATTTTATTTCTACAAAGAAAACAACTTTTTACTCAAATTTAATTCTTTAGTTCAGCTTCTAACATATTCCCATATATCTTTGTGTCGCTTACATTGATATAGCTTAATTTTCAATCAAGCATTCAGAAATATAGGATATTCCATTTACAAGCAAAGTATTAGTAAATTTCAAAGACGTTTTACAGCAATCAAAACCATTTGAAAATTATCAAAAATATTTATATCATTCTGACACATTATATCCAACTTTGAACAACCTCTTCTTAAAAGGCAACGTTATTTCAAACTGTGATATCTAGTATTCTATTCAACTCAGCATTGTTTTCTTCACATTTTCATTTAGTTCTTTAAAATGATCTGTCACACCTTCCAAAGAGGTGAAATTTTGCCATTACTGGTCACCAAGAGTGATGGGAATCATTTTACTTTAAACATAATATTAGATGATGCAAGACATTTTAAAACTTTTTAGCTAATTTTCTTTTAAAAGTTCTTGTACGTTTTAGATCTCAAGCAGTCATGTACCTCTAGGGGATTTTCTGTGCTCTGTTTGATTCCAAGTAATTGTGACCAAGAAAGCTGACTTGACCCAGAGAAATTAGAAATGTGTTAATGTTTCAAAGAAAGGCAAACATAGTAAGATTGGAATATTTACACCTCACATAGAAATTACAATTAACACTATGTTACAAAGTAAGCTTCAGGTGGCGATATAGACCATTCAAGTGCAAACAATCACTGAAAAAAATAAGGTGACAGTTAGCAGGTGAACATGACTCAATGAGCTGTGAAAATCAATTAACCAAAAATAGGCTGTTCCAAAGAAATGAAAGAGATACAAATGAGTCATACTTTAACCTTTAACCCATGTTTGCCCTGAGTTGTATCTGCTAGACAATACTCAAACTTTTCATGCCTTTTCCCCAAAAGCCATTTCTTGAGAGCTAAGTTTGCATAGGCACCATCCCTCCACACATACACAGACACACACACAGTGCACTCACATCCAACTACATGTGTCTATGTTTAAACATTCTTTGCCCATTAACTCAAAAATAGCCCCAGCCATAAGATTTTATTTACATTTGGACAAAATCTTGATCCAAGACTTTACCGATCAAAACAGGCATTTGGATATTTTTGCACTTTTAAAGTTAATGCAAATGTGTTTATTAATAAGCTATTCTATGCCTAGCTCTATCCTTGACTTTACAGAAAACACTTAAAAAAAGCAAAAAAATTGTGCCGTCATTGTACTTTCTCCCTCACTTCTTCCTCTCTTCCTCTTCCTCTCCTATTCTACATTTCTTTCCTCTTTTCTTTTTTCCCTATATTTCTGTTCCTTACTCCTTCGTTCTGAGAATAAAATTATTACAAGGAGGCACAAATTGTTATCGGGGAGATATCGTTTATGGAGATTTTATTGGCAGTTATTATATGTGTAATATTGTGTCCACAAAACTATTGTGGCCAAAACTGAATAGATGATTGAATTTACCTTTAAAGAAAGAATGTGAATCTAGCTATTAAATTAATTAAAACAATTTTAAAATTATATGATAACTATTTATAGATTGTTTTATATCAATTGTAAGCTTTCAAAAGTTTTTAGATTTTCTTCCCAAAGAATAGTTTAAGAAACAGTCATTGCAATATAGAAGCTAAGATTAAATCATAGAGAAATCAAGGATGTGTAAGACTATAATTCAAGGGCTAAGTAAGGACTCAGTGCTACAGATACTAATGATCTCTTAGAACACCTTGCTAGAAAATGTGTGACCAAACTCTTCCATTCAGAAGAGTTACCTCCCTTTATGTATTTTACTATGTTACTTATAATTTCTTTATCATAAGCATCAGGTTCAGTTAGACTGCCATTAATTTGCAAGGCAGAGAATATATATCTAAAGGTAGCTTACTATCAGCCTATTTTCTTACATCATACTAGAAGTTGCCTGTTACAGGGTGCCAATGATGCCATCTAGAGCTCGAGCTCTTCCTAGGTTCTTGCCATTCTTGGTATGACAACTTTCTTCCTCAGGCTAATGCTCACAATTATAAGATGGCTGCTGCAGCTCCAGCATGACATTCACTTAAAAATGCATCTAAAAAGAGAGAGTTTATCTTTCTCTTCTTCTTTATTGTTTTTTTTTCCTTCTTATTCATCATTTTCTTGTTGACTTCATCTTCTTCATTAATTATGGAGATAAACTTTTTCCAAGAAAATTCACAACATTCATGATCTTATTTACTTTTTCTTTGTCAGACAGTGTTTGGCACATTGTTTCTCCAAACAATAAAGCTAAGATGCTACTAAAATATAAGGAGGGAATGGATGTTGGGTTGGTAAGTTACACTGCCTGACATTCCATCCTTTATGCTAAAGAAAAACAAACTTGCTTTTAAAACATTTTTGTGGTGATAAAGAGCAATTGATATTTAATAGCACTATAAAGTGCTAATGCTAATCTCATAAAGTATGAGAGGCAGTGTGACCTGGCAGGAGGAGAGTGGAAACAGAAACATGTAGGCTATATTCTGCTCCTTAAACTTAACAGATGCCCAACCTGGTAAACTGAGACGCTCTTTCTCCTCTACAAGATAGGAAAGGGACGAGAGTGTACCTGAAATGGGAAAGGAAGAGTATTTGTGTGAGGACCATTACAAGATATCCACAGAAATATAGAGGAATGAAGGGATTACTTTTCTGATGCAACATTTGGGAATTTTGAACAGATTGAAAAAAATGATTTCTCGAAAGAGCTGCCAGGGAGCTAGAGACTTGAGTGAGTGCTCTCTTTACAGTAAATTGCTGAGAAAGGTGCTCTGCAATCTCTAGTGCTAATAATCCAGGGAATTTCAGGAAGGGATAGTGGAAGTTATAGGTTTAGCTTGAGGAGTTACTGATGCTCTGGAGAAAAATAGCTTCCAACAAGAATCAATGCTGCTGTAAGCACTAAATCCAAGCTAACTTAGGGGTGACTGCCACCAGCAGGAGTGACAAACAGCTGCTGAGTTGTTGCGAAGAGCAACTGCTAGTATTGCTTGATTGAAATAGTGGGAGTCCAGTTGTGGAGCTGAAGGTGAGACTCACTACTCCCTTAAAATATTCAGAGCATGTTACCTCGAGACTCAATCAGCTCAACTCACATTCTTATTTGGTGATTGGGTAGAGAAGATGGTTTATATTTCATTGTTGCCCTCAATAGGAAGAGAAAATTACAACTGTTTAGGAGAAATCCTGGTGGGATATGAAACCCAGAAACATCTATCGCGAGCTTAGATTATCCATACAGACCATAAAATCTATCGCAGGTTGCTGGACAGAAGCATGTGTCCACAGAAAGGGACTGTCACATATGTGAATAGCTTATTATCATCATAGTTACTTTTCGTAATTAGACATGGTGATAGTGAAATATTTGGGGTAATTTAGTCTACATTTACATGGACTCTGGGTTTTTATTGTTTTATAAAAATGTGTGCTAAAGTGATATGTTTAACAATAATACCAAGAGTATTCTCCCCAAGAAGAGGGTAAATTTTAAAATTTTCAACTAAACAAATTAAATAAGTAGGTCATACTCACAATGCTATTTTGATGAAATGAAAGTTAGAGTAGAGGCACAAAAATTGATAATATATGTAAGATATATAAATAATAATTAAGAACATATTCAGAGATAAAACATTTTTGCCCTTTTTACATGAATTTAAGGTGAGCTAACACTAATTATTCCAAGATATTTTCTTTACGAAAAGACATTATTCTTTATTTTGACTTGAAGAATTTAAGATTGTGAATCTATTTCATATTGCTGCACTCAGTCTGGTTTCAAGCAATACGTTCTAAATATGGTTCTGATAATTGTTCAATGATGTAATTTCCATTTTTTAGAGGTTCAGTAAGCAGATATAGCTAAAAGTTGCCCTACCTTTCTAATCTGTTGCTGCTCTGACAAGCTCTAGCTAGACCTCAAAATCAAGATAGAGTATTGCTAGGAAGCAATACACTCCCAGACTGTGTGATTGTCAAGAGAACATTCATTTTGTTTGAAATGCTTCTTCGATGCACGGAACACTGCCTAAAGGACTTCCATATACTTTTGTCAGGTGAATTTTAGATGCAGTTCTTGTAAAATTTAGTAATGCAGAGTACTTGTGAGTAGATGCATAATTCACATTCTGGTAATTCAAGTACTAAAGTGACTAGGAGGGTAAAAAGAAAAAATGTCATGCAATTTGACCCTTTGAATGTTGACTGTTGGTAATAATGAAAAGTCAGGTCTACTGAATTTTGTTTATGTAAGATTCCTTTCTTTTTAAAGCCATTCCACATACATTATATCATTAGCATCGCTATTATTGTCAATAGCATTAATGTGGAACAATATTAGTGAAAGCAGAATGTCCACCATTGGAGTTTGATCATAAGAAAGCCTAACAATATACAAGTATGCTTATACACATATAATTTCACACACACACAGACACAAGAACTACTGATACTTAGGAAACCTTATTTGCTCATAGTTTAGATTAGTTGTTTTTGTTTGTGACTGGCTGAATGTCATCTAGTAACTCATATCATAGTCTCTAATGGTCTACCAGTTCCCCTGAGGACTGTAATCTATACAATTCAGGTATCAATTAGGTCTATTATTCTGTTTCTGGAAAGAATAGTTTTATATCACAAGGAATCTTATCATCCCAATATTCACCCACTCCTACTGCCACTGCTTCTCCTCCACCTCTGCCTCCTCCTCCTCCTGCTTTATCTCTCTCTTTAAATCCAGTTGAGTTGTTAAATTTCCAAGGGCTTGACCATGTGATCTGGGCATACCTGGGTTAATTATAAACTCTGTTTGAGATGAAGATAGCCTCCTTCTCCCATATATGTATGTAAGGACCTTAGGCTGTTTTCTAGAGGCCAGAAGATTCTCTGAATTTGTCCTATTTTTTGTCATCAGCCTAAATCCAACATTATCCCAATGTTCCCTCACCCTGATCTACAACGTTCCCTGGCTCGCCAGCCATTGATAACGACTGTCACTATTCCGATCACAATTCTTGTTTGCAGTTTCTCTGTCCTGATCCTTGTTTTAATATTCAGCCTGATAAGGCAATACTACTTACCAGTAGCTCCAAGAGGAACACTTTTCTTTCACCTTGATGATAACTGCTTATTTCTAAGAGCACTAATCTTGTCCAGTTTTTCATGCTTTATTATGGTGAATATGTATATCTAATATCAGATAATACATTGTGACCCACAAAAAAACCTTTAAAACATAAGTACCTACAATATATTTAGTGGCTGGGGCCCAATTTTCCCGGTTTCGTCAGGCAGAGAGGGGAATTTACTTATAGAATGATAAGGCAGATTTAGGAAGGAACTGGCATCTATTCATCATCTAGGACTTTGTTGGGATGGAAATGTAGCAAGAGAGTAACGTGACAGACAAAGTATAGTCAGTTGGGTAAAGCAAGTCTCTACTCCCAGGATAAAGGAAATCACAAATCCAAGTAGTGCTGTCATCCTAGGGAGAGCCTAGATGATTAATGAAGTAGACCACTTATTAAATCCCAGGGAGGATACCGAAGTTAAAGTTTGGTTTTACATGCTAAGGCATATGATGAAAATCTGCTCTGGCAACACCTTTGAAAACAAGGTTACTAGTCTTTGATACAGGGAAGAATGCAGGAGTCCAGTGATCAAAACCAGGCAATTATATCCTTGGGTGGATTTACAGGAGAAATAATTAAACAATTGGCTACTAAATTGAGATTTTTTTTAAAAAGTCCTGCTTTAAATGCAAATGGGCTAGTCTGACAACTGTAATTTAGCATGAAGGTGTTTAATAGCTGTGCAGAAACTGGGAAAGGCAGATTTTGGGGTAATAAAATGATGAACTGCTAACAGGTCATTTTTAATTGGCATTTCTTTGACAGGTTACAAACTTTCCTACATCTCTAAAACAGTAAGGGTAGATATTTATCTTGAAGATTCACTAAGTACACTATCTTACTATGCCTGGACATTGCTAATCCTCTCCTCCTCCATTTGGCAGTATTTACTTAATTAGGTCACCCACGATAATCAAGCCCAGACACATGTACCAATATGGCCATGGATATTTTATGTAAATCCCTTGTAAATCTTAGTTTCCAAATGTGTTCAATAGAGATCATTGGAACCCCTGTAGGTAGAGATTTTGTTAAATATCAATGAAAATGCATTTACAATGCCTGATACATAGCAAGCCCTATATAAATATTAACTATGACTAATAGTTTGAATATATGCCACATGATAAAACTAAATTATTATATTAACATAGTGATAAGTTGGCAGCATAGAAAAGCAAGATATTTTAACTTCACTTATTAACATGTGACTTTTCTGTGTCCTCTAGAACTAAAAACACTATTATAACAGGAAGAGCATGATATTCAAGCATGAATCTAACATAAAGATATTTATCCACTGAAAAGCTTTACTTTGAAAGAATTTCGTTAAACAACGTTTTTGACTTTTTCCTAGGATGACATAACACCAAATAGGAGCTTTCAAAAATGAGATAAAATATTATTCCATGTGTACTGAAAAAGTGGAAGAAAAACTAAATAATTACATTTTATGATAAATAGTTTAGTCCAAAAAAAGACTATTAGAAAACTACTCTTTAAAATAATTTTTAATCTTCTTAGAAATCAGAAACTCTTCTAAACTTTCTACAAACTTGCTGCTACAGTAACACAGAACTACTTATCAGGATAAAGAATTTTTAATTATCATGAATCCACTATTTATCTGTACTTTCAATGATATGATAAATTTGTTTATATTTTATACTATAAATAATATGACTTTTTTAAATATAAATTTGGTTTAGAGGAAGGAATCTTGAACAAACAAAAAAGTTGTTACCCAAAGCCATTAAAAGGCGTTAAAATGCTAGATATATTAATAAGCCAACTTGTTTCAATAATTAAGGTCTCTACTTTAAGCATCAATAAGAAATACATATCCACAAATATAAAATAACACTTTCCCTAGATTAATATCCAAATGTTCTCTAAGGTTTACTTAACTGAGAATAAATTAAATTGTTCCGCAGTAGAGAACGATTACTTTGAAGTGAACTACCTGAGGACAAAGCTTCTTTCCATTCTTGGTTCGGTTGCAGATCTGAGCCCATAACTGACAGTGTAAGCTAGCCATTTTCACTCCAAAGATAGACAAGGGAATAAATATCCAGCCGAGGATTTTTTTCCCAGCTTTCTGCCTTTTCTTGAACACAGTTAATAATAGTATTAGTCTAACACTCTTGTATAGAAAAGATTAAAATGCAAATAAACTCTTCAGTTACCATATTAATATTTATCTTAAAAGTATATATATCAGGGGCCAGCCCCATGGCCCAGTGGTTAAGTTTGCGCGTTCTGCATTGGTGGCCCAGGGTTTCGCTGGTTTGGATCCTGGGCAGGGACATGCCACCAATCCTCAGGCTACGCTAAGGTGGCGTCCCACATGCCACAACTAGAAGGACCCACAACTAAAATATACAACTGTGTACTCGGGGAACTTGGGGAGGTAAAGCAGAAAAAAAAAGAAGACTGGTAACAGTTGTTAGCTCAGGTGCCAATCTTTAAAAAAATAAAGTATAGGTATCAACTATCAATGAATTATATTTTATTACCAAGTCAAGTTTGACTCAATTGTCCCAAAAAAATCTCTATGTTAGTATTCAATTATTAAGTAATTATACACACTCACACACAC
Source organism: Equus quagga (assembly GCF_021613505.1). Taxonomy (NCBI): domain Eukaryota; kingdom Metazoa; phylum Chordata; class Mammalia; order Perissodactyla; family Equidae; genus Equus; species Equus quagga. The sequence goes on from NC_060274.1 coordinate 101,019,725, forward strand.
TATGTTTTTCAAATCACTCCACAAATAGTTATATAAACACTGGGTTTCTTCTTTAGTAGGCTATTCTAGTTCAAACATCTTTAATTGAAAAAAGAATACGGATGACATGAAATATTAAATTCTATTAGCAAATAACGAAATTTGACTCCTGACATTGTAAATTTTTCTTTGTAATATCCCTATAAAACTAACAAAAAAGCCATTCAATATCTAGTTGAAGGAAACAAATTTATCTGTCACTAATATTTTAGAAATATACTTACTGTTGCATATATTAATAAAATCCAAAAAGATGACATATCTTACAATTTTTTCTTCCTTAGATTTTTTGAGTAACTTCATGACTGATATGTACTTTGAATTCAATTGGAATTGACATAAAATTGATAAACATACATTGAGGAGTTACAATAACTTATGTCACCCATCACCGGATTGGATTTCCTGGTGAATGTCAAGGGCTATGATAGGGGACCTGGTGTTGTAGAAGCCAAAGAAGCTTCCTGATGTTGTTTCCTTCTAATGCTAGTTGCTGATACAGAAAGAACAAAAAATAAAAAATAAATCACAAATTATAGTCTATGAACATGGGTTGAAATAGAAGGAATAAAAGAATAACATATTTTAGGTAGGATTGTCAGAAATGGGTTATGTGAAGTGTTAATGTTAAACTGAAACCTAAATAGAGTTAAACATGTTACCCAGAGGAAAAAATAACATTCTGGCTGGAAGAAAACCCACGTACAGAGATATTGACATAGAAAAGGAGGTGGCTGTTTGTGAAACTGAAAGTTAGATATTATGATGGAAATGTAATTATCAAGTCAGGAAGTGTGAAAGCATCTGAAATTTTAGCCTACTTGCAAGTTAACAGTTAGTCTGCCGGAGTTGTATAGGTACTGACAGAAGACACATGACTCCTGGCGTCAGAGACAAAAGACAGGTTTACTACTCACAGCAATATCAGAAGCCAGAATAACGAATATTGTCAGTTCCCTAAGCCCCAGTGCCCACCGGGCAACAAGATAAGAGTCAGATGTTGCCCATACACTAAGTGGGGTGTGCTCCAGAAAAGAAATACAGTATTAGAAAGCTCAACATTACATAGGGACTGCTGGCAAACTTGTCCGTCCCCACTCTCTGGAGAGGGAGATTATCTTTATTACTCTGTAATATCATGTAAATCTGCTCTAGGGAAAGAGATAGCTCTATCTTTACTATCCAAGGCTGTCTGCTATGCAAACATTCTTGAAAAGAAAGTACAGCGTAAATTAGCTATTAATGTCTTTGAAGATGTACAGTAATGAACTGGCACAAAAAAGAAGGAAAATGCTTACATGGGGACAGATTAGACAATAATCTGTTGCCTATGGAAATGAGTTAGGATTTTTATTCCTGGTTGCCTTGAGAAGTCACTGAAGGGATTTATATTAAAAAGGGTTAGATATATTCCAATTTATATTAATAATAATTTCTGTCATTGTTCAGAGGATCATTTGGTGAGAAGCAACATAGAAGCAAGAAGGTTAGTTAAAATGCAGTTGCTTCATAAATGTAAGAAATAATGGTAATAAAACTAAAATGGAGATATATATATAGAACAAGAGGGTATATTTTAATAATTAAATTTTGATGAGAAAGTTGACATAAATTTTTCATGGAATGGACAGAGGGAGTGGGGAAAGGATAGAAAAAAGTGAGGGAAACAATAAAATATATTTTTCCGTGAAAAACTGAGTGGATAAATCTTCTATTTGAAGACACAGTCCAGAATGGAACTTTGAGACTACATTTGAGGGGAAAAGAGTTCTTATTTTTGTTACATGAATTCTCCTTGTTTTTATTTATTTATTTTTCATCATCATGAAATTTCATTTGTTTTTTTATTGTGGCAAAATTGGTTTATAACATCATATAAATTTCAGGTGCACATCATTAAATATTTTGATTTCTGTATAGATTACATCATGTTCATCATCCAAAGACTAATTACCATCCATCACCACACACGTATGCCTAATCACCCCTTTTGCCCTCCTTCCTCCCCACTTCCCCTCTGATAACCACTAACTCAATCTCTGTTTCCATGATTGCTGTTGTTTTTATCTTCTACTTATCGGTGAAATCATATGATATTTGACTTTCTCCCTCTGACTTATTTCACTTAGCATAATAACCTCAAGGTCCATGCTTATTGTCACAGATGGTCGAATTTCATCATTTCTTGTGACTGAGTAGTATTCCATAGTGTATATATACCACATCTTCTTTATCCATTCGTCCCTTGATGGGGGCTTCCAAACCTAGGTTGCTTCCAAATCTTGACTATTGTGAATAATGCTGCAGTGAACATAGAGGTGCATGTATCTTTACTCATTCATGTTTTCATGTTCTTTGGATAAATACCCAGCAGTGGAATAGCTGGATTGTATGGTAGTTCTGTTCTTAATTTTTTGAGGAATCTCCATACTGCTTTCCATAGTGGATTCACCAGTTTGCACTCCCACCAGCAGTGTATGAGGATTCCCTTCTCTCCACATCCTCTTCAGCATTTATTGTTTCCTTTCTTGTTAATTACAGCCACTCTGACTGGAGTGAGATGACAGCTCACTGTAGTTTTGATTTGCATTTCCCTGATAGTGAAATTGAACATCTTTTCATATGCCTGTTGGCCATCTGTATATCTTCTTTGGAGAAATGTCTGTTCAGATCCTTTGCCCATTTTTCAATTGGGTTGTTAGTGTTTTTGTCAGTGAGATGTATGAGTTCTTTATATATTTTGCGTAATCCCTTATCAGATATATGGTTTGAAAATATCTTTTCCCAATTGTTAGGTTGTCTTTTCATTTTCTTGGTGGTTTCCTTTGCTGTGCAGAAGCTTTTTAGTTTGATGTAGTCCCATTTGTTCATTTTTTCTTTTGCTTCCCTTGCCTGGTCAGACATGGTACTTGAAAATATGCTGCTAAGACTGATATCAAAGAGTGTACTGCCTATGCTTTCTTCTAGACGTTTCATGGTTTCAGGTCTTACATTCAAGTCTTTAATCCATTTTGAATTGATTTCTGTGCATGGTGTAAGATAATGGTCTGCTTTTATTCTTTTGCATGTGGCTGTCCAGTTTTCCCAACATCATTTATTGAACAGACTCTCCTTTCTCCACCGTATGCTCTTGGCTCCCTTGTCAAAAATTAGCTGTCCATAAATGTTTGGGCTTATTTCTGGGCTCTTGATTATGTTCCAGTGATCTGTGTGTCGTTTTTTATGCCAGTACCATGCTGTTTTGTTTACTATAGCTTTGTAGTATATTTTGAAATCAGAGAGTGTGATACCCCCAGCTTTGTTCTTTTTGTCCTCTTTGTCTTCTTTTGTCCTCAGGGTTCCTTTGTCTATTGGGGTCTTTAGTACTTCTTTAACCATGTAAATGCTGAGGTTTTCATTAGATGTCAAAGTGGAGACACCCAAATACAATTGCATATTCAAACTTAGAGATCAGGAAGTATTATTAGTTTGTGTATCATTAGCAATAAGAATATATGAAAGTCCATGAGAAGTGATGAAATGACCTAATAGGAAAAGAGAGAGAGACAGAGACAGACAGTGACACACAGAGAGAGGGATAGAGAAAAGAGGAGCAAAAAAAAACAAGATGGAGTTCTTCACAATCAAAACTATTAAATATTGTATAGAAAAAAAGTAATGAATCAGACTGTGAAGAAGAGAAAACAGAAAAAATATTATCGGTAAAGACAAGAAATAATAGTGCCAAAAGAAGTGGTGTTTATCTTACTGTAGTAATTGCCCCTGAAGGATCCATTGAAATGAGGATAGAGAAGAGAGAAGTGTGGTTGGTAACCTAGACAAAAGCTATTTCCATGAAATGATGGTGGCCAATTACTTCTTCTAGGAGTTTTCAGTTAAGAGATGGAAGAGAGGCCAAGGTAATTTTATAGTATAACAAATTGCTATGGTGATGTGAGGGAAAGAGACATATATTCCAACTGAAAAGATCTATGAAGTCTTCCTATAAAGAGTAGATTTTTCAGTTTTATCAAATATTCCTTCCTGTAATTGCATGCTATATATAAATAATTATAATGGAATGAATTAAAAAGGCTACTTCTAATTACAGATTTCTCAGGGATACTCTGTATTTTGCTGTCCCTACAAATGGCCTCCCTAAAAATACCCCCTTCAACAATACCTTGTAATTCAGAACAAGGCATATACAGTATCTACAAGCTTGCTATACTGGGAAAACATCTATGTAATATGCCAAGCGTTTCCTGAAGTTAATGAAAAGTTTGGGATCTAGTTAGTAAGTCCTGATTAGATTCAGTACATAGTACATTAAAACAATAATTTTGTAATATGATAAAAAAGTATTGGATTTCAGTTTTATATTTCCACATATATCCTCTTAATAAACAAAGATTTTGCAGAGCAGGAGCATGACTTTTTATCTTTGTAACCAGGCACATATCTTTGCAATCCAAGTGCCTGTCACATCATAACCACATGTACAATGGCTACTTAGAGACAAATAGATGAATGGGTGAATGGCCAGCTGAGACAGCGGCGTTTGAGACGGAGACTGAAAGAGTGGTGCGAGTGTAAATGGAAGATATAGAAGTAAAAAGAAAGAGAATTTTCCACTTAGAAGGAATAGCTTGAGGACAGTCTTGGGAATGGAAGGCTACAGAACATGTACAGAAAATCGTGGTGGCTGGAAATAGAAGTACAAGTACGTGGGAAGAGAAAGTGTGGTTCCAGTTAAGCTAAGACAAATTGTAGAAGCCAAATCAACATATTTAGGCAGTGGAATGGACTGAGCAGATTTAGTTGTGGTTTTTTTTGGAGAGAGAGAGAACAAGTTCTTTATTTCAGTTTTTTACAAGGCCCAGGTACATCCAACACACTCCTTCTCACAGCTTGGTTACATGATCCATTAAAATATCCCATTTTACATAAGCTGCTTTGAGCTGGCTTTCTATCACGTGCATACAAAAGAGTTCAGGATGACGCGACTTTCGATAAAACCTTAAACAGTGCTACCAGCAGTGAAGCAATTTCAATAATAAAAATCCAAAGTTTAGAAATAATTCACGGCTGGTCCCTAGATTCTGCTTCCCTCACCTCTGTGGAAATAACCTGCCTGTGGAAATAATTCCCAATCTTAAAGCACCAAACTCCAAAACTTATTTTGCTCAGAAAGCTCTCTAATGATTTTTAAACAGTTCTTCCATTTAGGCTTGAACAATTTGTTCTGAACCTTTGTTTAGTGTTTACTTCTATATGAATTAAATTGCCATTAGACTGAAAGCTCTTTGAGACCTGGGATTTTTCTTTTTGAATATTGTGTTTCTAATAGTTTTTACAGCAATTTATTCAACAACCATTTATTAATTTTTACATGTCAGTTACCTATTCTATACTAAAAACTGTGATAGGTCTAGAGATAGAAAAACGAAGAAGATCCCTTCAGGGCTTATATTTTATTATGGGAAAGCTATATTTATTTATTTATTTATTTTAAATGATAATTAATGTCTTAGAAGTTTAATATATTAAAAAATATAAATTGTCATATGTGTTTGTATATATAAAATATTTACCAAATAGTTTGAGTTTGCAGTCATATTTTGCATCCATCATTTTCTTAGTAGGGGTATATATGGTAAATTATAGTACTTAGTAGTATATATGGTAAACTATATTCTTTTCAGGCGTTTGACTTTAATGGATCTCAGGTATAGAAGACAGCAAATGATGATTAGTAGTAATTTGTCCAGGGTTTTTTTGTTGAGATAACATTGGTTTATAATATCATACAAATCTCATTCCAAGTCTTGGCTCTTGTGAATAGTGCTGCATTGAACATAGGGGTATATATATCTTTAAACATTCATGTTTTTGTGTTCTTTGGGTAAATACTCAGAGGTGGAATAGCTGGATCATATTCTATTCTTATCTTTTTGAGGAATTTCCATACTGTTTTCCATAGTGGCTGCATCAGTTTGCATTCCCACCAGCAGCGTATGAGAGTTCTCATTTCTCCACATCTTCTCTAACACGTGTCATTTCTTGTCTTGTTTAATTATAGCCATTCTGATGGTCATGAGGTGATATCTCATTGTAGTTTTGATTTGCATTTCCCTAATAATTAGTGATGTTGAACTTCTTTTCATATGCCTTTCGGCCATCTGTATATCTTCTCTGGGAAAATGTCTGTTCAGATTCTTTGCCTACTTTTAAATTGGGTTGTTTGTTTCTTTGTTGTTGAGATGTATGAGTTCTTTGTATATTTTGGATATTAGCTCCTCATCAGATATATAGTTTTTGCAAAGATCTTCTGCCAATTGTTAGGTTGTCTTTTTATTTTGTTGATGGTTTCCTTTGCTGTGCAGAAGCTTTTTAGTTTGATATAGTCCCATTTGCTTATTTTTTCTTTTATTTCCCTTGCCTGGGGAGACAAGGTGTTCAAAAACAAATGCTATTAAGACTGATGTCGAAGAGCATACTGCCTATGTTTTCTTCTAGAAGTTTTATGATTTCGGGTCTTAGATCCAAGTATTTAATCCATTTTGAGTTAATTTTTCTGTATGGTGTAAGATAATGGTCTACTTTCATTCCTTTGCTTATGGCTGTCCAGTTGTCCCAACATCATTTATTGAAGAGATTTTCCTTTCTTCATAGTATGTTCTTGGTTCCCTTGTTGAAAATTAGCTGTCCACGGATGTGTGGGTTTATTTCTGGGCTCTCCACTCTGCCTCATTTATCCATGTGTCTCTTGTTGTGCCTGTACCATTTAGCTTTTAGGCTGATTTAGGGACTAGTTGGGCAACTTATAGTCAGGGCCATAGTCAAAGATGAGTCCAGTGGCTGGAGATTTAATGCCTACGACACTGATGAATACAACACATGTGAAAAAAACAGTAGGTTGCTTTAGTTTAGATAGTTTAAGATTGAGGTTCAACTGGAGCATTCATGTAATGTCCATTAGCAATTCCAAAACTTGAATATGGACCTTGGGAAAGGTATTTTGAAGTCACTTTAATTAACATGGTCATATATTATTTCCTCTAGTATTACTGAGTATCCTAAAAATTGGTGCACAGTAAAAACAAATATTAATGTATTTATTTGAAAATCATCTAAACTAGCTACTAGGTGTCAGTCATTATAGTAGACATTGGAGATATAGATAGAAGTGTGATTAGGAAGCTTTTGAAAGGAACTTGAAGACAGTCTTCAAGCTTAAAGACCTACACATGCACATAAACACACACACACACTAAAATAAAATACCTATTTCAAATCTTACACACAAGGTGAGAATTTTATAGAGTATTTCCATTTATAGAGCTTATTAAAATTACAAAAATCAAACATGTAAAGGAATATTAAGGAGAGAAAAACTTTGAAAGAGGAAGAAAGAATAAGAATAGAACATGATGCTTACTGACTATAGAGTTAAAATTTGTGACGTGGAGTTGGCTTTCTTCACTAACTTATTTTCATATCTTTGGGAGACTAGAGCCAGTCAACATTATCACAATCTTCTTCGCACAATTTTTAGTGGCTTCAGTATGCTTTCTAGGGTAAATTTTGCCTGAGAGATCTTCCTGGCCAGAAAAAATTTTTTATTGACTTTTGCAAATGGATCAGATTGACAAAGTGCCACCATCATTGGCTCTAAGAGTTGCTCTTCAATCATATTAATTGATACAAAGCATATCTGAATGTCATTTGCAATGTTCTGAGCATAACATGCTCCTTTAAGAGGTCAAAGAACATTTTATTTTTTAAATAAATTCATCTTTTAAGTGTTCATTTCTAATAGAGATAAAATCATTTTAATTAATGTCATCACTCTAGTTAAGTTGAACTGTAAAGAAAAAGAAGCTTGACTTATGTCTAATATTTTGAGACTAGTATTGCATATTTGTTTTCTGAATTAATAATGGAGCAATTCAATTAACCTTTTGCACATGATATGTGTTGGTATAAGCAGTTTATTTTTGCCATCTGTTTCACTTTACAGGATCACATCAATGATGACATTACCATCAAATGGAAGGAATTTGAATATGCTAGGCAGCTGCTTAATTTACTTATATATTTTTAATATTTAAAATAATTTTTCATGGGATGTTAAGTGTGTCTAATCTTTGTTAGGTACATCATTTAATGAGAGTACGATTTCAGCTTATATATTGGAATACATATTTTAAATACCACAAGATAAATTTCCCTGTAACATCTACTAAATTACCACTCTAAAGATTCCCTTGAAAATGATTTACACATTTTTTTATGAAGTAATCCTTTAGTTGGAGCATAATAATTTATATTGGTGGGATGTGTGTGTGTTTTGTGTGTGTGTGTGTGTGTGTGTGTGCAGAGGGGATCATAGGACAAAGCAGCCCACTGAAAGCTAAAAGCTCTTTATAAATATCTTGATGATATTAAAAGTTAAGGCATTATTACATTGTTTTGGGTGTAAGTTTTTGTATTAGTGAATATTATTCAATTAAAAGTCCCATCTGTTGGTCCAGAAGGAACAAAATAATAAAAAAACATTTTTGGCACAATACTGATGAGACATATAATATTTATCTTGCTGTTGCTGTCTCCCATTTTAGGAAAAGCCTGACCTCCCTGGCATCTTAGCATTCCGACCTCTGACTTCCCTGTCCCAGCACAGGCAGCATCAGCCCATTGTTGAAAGTTTTCAGGGATTACAAGTGCATCTTCCTCCTAGACATCCAGAGATCAGTCCCCAACGTCATTCAGTAATGTGTTACTGATTTTAACAGAGAGTATTTCGAGTGTTGGAGTAGATATTTGAGGAAATGCAGATTTCTCAGTAATCCTCGAATCATTCTGTGCATTTCGTCAATCTCCATATTTGGCATTTCTAATTTCACTAACCACTCCTCTAGATATATTTACCTGATGTATTAGCTATCCTGAAAGTTCTTTCTACGTGTACAACTTGATAATTTTAAACAGAGAAAGCCTCAGGTATTAGGTAACTAAATCTCTAAATTAATTAAATAAAAATTTACCAAGTGGTGTTAGGAAGCCTTGTATCTGGTAATTTAATGTAGTAAAACTATTTAAGTATCTTCAGTTTTCTGAAAATGTAGATCTTTAAAGTCTCATTTGGGGGCCGGCCCCAGGGCTGAGTGATTAAGTTTGTGCCCTCTGCTTCAGCCGCTCAGGGTTTCTCTGGTTCAGATCCTGCGCGTGGACATGGCACCGCTCATCAAGCCATGTTGAGGCGGCGTCCCACATAGCACAAACAGGTGGACTCAGAACTAGAATATACAGCTATGTACCAGCGGGCTTTGGGGAGAAGCAGAAGGAAAAAAAAGCAAAAAAGATTGGCAACAGATGTTAGTGCATGTGCCAATCTTTAAGAAAGTCTCATTTGATCACCCAATTATGGCATATAAGTAAGAGTAGTCTGAATACACTCCAACAAGTTCTTCATTTATTCTTTTTTTCTTGACCTGATATCAATTTCCTTTCACTTGTGTCCTCATTAGTTTATCTTTCTTTTTAATTTAGCAGTCTGCCAGAATGCACAAGGAAGATTTCATAGAAATATTGATAAGGATCACACTGTTAAATGTTCTCATTCCGTAAGCCTGAAGTGCCAGACATCTTTTTAGTGTTTTGTTCCTAGCCTATTTTTATTCAATGAATATTTTTGTGTGAATAAACATTAATTACCCTATACAGGAGTAGAAATATTCATTTATATAGAAGAAATGGAATGTTCTGAGTTTTACAGAGCCATTCAAATAGACTGTACCTTTTGTTCTTAAATTGCCTATGTGTAGTGAGGATAAATTTATTTTCAAATATTTCTCTTTGCCCCAAAATCCACATCCCCACAGATTAGGAGCCCAAAATAATCTGAGGTACTTTTTCACTCTCCAGTGATAAACTCCAATGAACTCCTTTCAATATTCCATTGCAGATATGTTCATAATTTGTCTCTGTGAAATGATTTCTTGAAGGAATTAAACAGCAAGTGGGAGAATTTTATGTGCAATATTTTTTAAAATCCTAAATTTGCAAATTATTAACACAGGAAATAAGCCTGGAAATTTTTGCAGAAAAGAGCCCCCCACATTATTGATTATCTTTAGTTTTCTGAAATTCTAAGTGTTTAAAGTCTTAAGTGACTAGCCAGTATTGGGTCATTTTGGAAAAATCACACAAAAAACTATTGACCAATGGTAAATCAATTTAAAATATGTGTGAGGCTGAAGGTAACAAGGTCACTCGTGTTGTAGTTTCCTTGTAGTTGCTCATTATCTCTCTAAGTTCAGTGATAATAATATTTACCTCATGGGACTTTTAAGAAAATTACGTGAGAAATAAAATAGCTGGAAAATAAACTTTAACTATTTTAAGAATTCCCTAGGTTTGTAGTCTGGTGTCTGTCATTAATTCTGCAAAATTCTCAGCCATTATTACTTCAAATATTTATTTTCTTTTCTCTCTTCTATTCCTGGTATTCTCATTACAAATATATTAAAACTTTTGGAGTTGTCCCCTGTTCTTGGGTATTCTGTTCCATCTTTTCCACTCTTTTTTCTCTTTGAATTTCAGTTTTGGAAATTTCTATTGACACATCTTCTAGCTCACTGCTTCTTTCCTTGGTCATATCTGGTCTACTGATGAACCCATCAAATGCTTTTTTTATTCTGTTACAGTGTTTTGATTTCCAACATTTCCTTTTGATTCTTTCTTATCGATTTCATCAACCTGCTTATATTATCCATGTGTCCACTTTTTCCATTAGATCCCTTAGCATATTAATCCTAGCTATTTTAAATGTCCTATTCGACAGTTCCAAAATTTCTGCCATATCTGATTCTGGATGTGATGCTTGCTTTGTCTTTTCAGATTCTGTTCTTTGTCTTTTACCATTCTCTATAATTTAGCTTTTCTTGAAAGATGGAAATGAGGTATCCCATAAAAGAAACTGAAGAACTGAGTTATAGTGACTTTTAGTGTGAGGTTTCATGTTTGTCTCGCTAGAAATTAAGCTGTGTATGCTGTTTGTTGTAGCTGTGATGTCAGAAGCTAAAATTTTCTCTATTGTCCTTATTTTTGTCACTCCTATTGTCATTGAAGTTTCCTAGATTCTCATTAAATCAGGTCTGAGGTTTGTAATTTTTAGCTGTAATCCCCTGTTATAATACAGCACCCCATAGACGTGGTAGAAAAGTGTGAGGGAGAGGGGAAGCATTCATAGTCCTATGGTTAATTTTCAAGCTAGTCTACACTGAGCCTCCAGCCATTTATCAATTATAATTTAAAGTCTTCCTACCAATATTGGCTCCATCTGTGGGCTTCTACTCCTGGTAAGTCATGGACAGACATCTAACTATCTCAATCTCCTGTTTTGGGGACAGATGTTTGCCCTGTGACCTCAATTCTCTGATGGATCTAAGAAGAGTTATTGATTTTCTGTTCGTTCAGTTTTTTTCTTTGCTGTGAGGATGGAAGTGATGATTTCCAAGCTCATCATATGTCAAATGGAAAACACCAGGTTTTTTTCTCTTAATAATCAAAATTTCAAAACAAATGATAACATCCATAAATGATTTACAAAAGTATAAATTTAATTAATGCATTTATATTATCTGTTTCAATATCTTAGAACTTAAAAGGTAACTGGACCATAAAATCTATTAACGCATTATGAAATTTATTTTTCTTTATCTTAGGCAATTGATTCCTTTACTATAATTCATCATTTACAGAAGCCAAAATTCACAAGTGTTCCAGGTTTATCAAAGAAATTTAATGTAATTTTAATATAGATTCAGATTTTGATGTTAACATTTAACTTTAATATTAATATAAGTTTTGGAATGATTTGACCAAGTGACTGGAGAATTTTAGTTTGCTTTAGAGAACATAGGAATCTCTTATTGACTCTAGAGACTTATTTAATAATAAAATTAAAATGTATAGGTCTTGGACTTAAGGAGATTTTGAGAGCTTAAAATAAACATGCTAACACATTTTAAAACGCTTTCATGACACAGCTGATATATTTCTCGCACCCTACAACTTTCAGTTTTGCAAATGCTCCACAAGTCTGATGCCTGTGACAGTAAATGATTTAACCATCAGCTCATAAATGACTTTGGAAATTAGTTGGAGGTTAATTCTCTGCCTCATTGGCCCCCAAGTTGGACAAACAGTCATTGATTTTGATGGCATTCACAAAGTACCTTCCCCTATTGAATAATGGAGTAGCCCTCACAGAGACATCCCCAGGATACAGGAACAATTAAGTGGGTATCAATGAGATGTCATTAAGAGTTTATGCTTGTGTGCTTAATCTCTGCCTGCCTTTAGCAGTTGGGTTGCTTTAGGGAAACTACAAATTCTAAAATGTCAAAATGGTTTATATGTTGTACCAAATATTCTACATTTAAAATATCCTAAATATTTTCTAGTAACTATTTAAAATACACCAAAATAAGTGTCATGATTAGTTTATTGAAGTAATGAACTTAATATAGCTCATCATTACTGATGTACGTGTTTCATACTGAGTTTATTGGAAGGAATAAAGCCCATATTGAAGCCACCATGGGCGGATAGGCATGGAAGGCATATTAATAATCTCCTCAACCCCAAAGATACCCATTTTTAAATCTCTCCAAACTTTGAATATGTTACCTTACCTAGCAAAATGGGCTTTGCAGGTGTAATTATGAATCTTGAAATGGAAAGATTATCTTGGATTATCAGAATGAGCCCAATAGAATCACAAGGGTCCCTGTGTGTAAATGACAGAAGCAGGAGGGTCAGAGTCTGAGAGACAGTTGGAGATGCTATGAGTACTTTTGACTTCAAAGATGGAGGAACAGACCATGAGCCAAGGAATGTGGTGGCTTCTAGAAGCTGGAAAAAGAAAGAGAACAGATTTCCTCTGGAGTCTACAGAAAGAATGCAGTTCTGTCAACAGCTTGATTTTAACTCAGTGAAACCTACTTCATACTTCTGACCTCCAAAGCTGTAAGATAACAAATTTGTGTTGTATTAAGCCACTAAATTTGTGGTAATTTGTTACAGCAGCAATAAAAAGTATATAGGCACATTGAACTGAAAAGTTCTAGGATACTCTTCACAGCTAAGGGGCAATGTAATGACGAACCATTGTTATTGCTGTGTGTTAAGCATATTTCAAACAAACTTTGTGTATAATTTAGCAATTGCATTAACTCTTTATATATAGATTTGGTTATCATTTCCATTTTACAGATGTCAAAACAGAGACTTTGAGAGTTTATATAACTTGCCTAGACAGATTTAGTAAGGCTAGAGCTAGAATTCTAACAAAGGGAGTCAGATATGGAAGATAGTACTCTGCACCACCAAAATAGCCACTGTCTTTCTCTATAAAATGCTTTAACAGAGGACAAGGCACTGAACTAATATATTTATTCTGATGGCTCCCCCAAAGGCGCTTGTTAGAATTAAACCCAACTCCTTTCTTTAGGACTAAGGAGTCTCCTATTCCTATGATACAAGAATAGGGATTATGAAGGCTGCAAATGGAAAAGATACTATTCCTGTCCCCAGGAATTTTACATTCTATTTAAAAATAGTACAATCTGGAGTATTAAGATGAGCTTTTGTATCTTTAATTAGAATCTAGTCTTGAATACTAGCCCTTGGCCTAGTGTTTCTATGTTTCAATTAAATAATTAGGGGGAGGGATGATATCAGGTTTTGCAAAGTATCCAAACAATGAGGGGAAATGTTAAATTAAACCTTTAGTCCATCATACGCTCTCAAGTCTCTCTTACCTAGGACACTTATTGCCACGTGTCCTCATTTATTTTATTCTACTTAAATATCTACCTTCTGAATCTTTCATATGGTGAAGGTTTGTGTTTGTGAAGTGGGATGACTATTACAGTCAAATTTACCTATGAACGATTCAAGGTATAGAGTGTTTCAGAGCATCAATTTCCTCATTGGTAAAAGTGGAGGTAAAAATGCTTACATTTATGATTAACATGTGATTTAAATGAAGTAATGGCCATAAAACACGTAGGACTGTGCCAGAAATTCAATAAACAGTTTCTGCTCATTCTGTATTTTATTTTTTTTTAAAGTAGTCATCAGCATAAGCTCCCATTTCATCTCAGTTTTGGGGGTTTGTGAGATATAATTTAGGTCATATTTCTGAAAGTCTCACCAACCAAGTTTTCCTGATTAAATCCTATGCCCTTCTGCCTTTTTGAAATTATTCGTGGGGAAGCACTGGGGGCTCTTCCTTCCCTTGTGCTCCTAATTCTCTGAACTGTGTTTGACATAGTCGAGCTCAGAGTCTCAGAGGCTGGAGAGAGCTGCTAATAGGTCTATTTGGTGTAATGGCTGGGATATAATTGCTCCTCAGTTCTATAGCGTTACTAGATTATTATTGCTCTCTCACAGCTATCTCAGAGCTGGCTGTTTAAACAATGAAATTTTCTCAAAATAGGCCTTTACTGACAATTTTCCTCTCTATAATTGGGGCTACTGCCTTCATGAACTCAGTTTATTTTCCTCTTTTGGTCGCTTATAGCTGCTGGAGTTCGTTCAGAGATGCTGCAACGGAGTGAGTGTAGCTTTTCTTTCTCCCTTGACTACCTCTTAATATGAGTAGTTAGATTTCAAAGGTGAAATATAACAGGAAAACATTCTCAAACAATAGATTCTGACTTGATAAAGTTTGTAATACTATGGATCCTTTTACAGTTCATCCTTGAGATGTTTGAAAATGTATTTTTATTTTATGATGTCTTTTTGTTTTATAATTTTAGCAAAAACACTGCCTAATGTATCTTATTTCAACTTTGCTACTCTCTATACATTGTGGCATTTTGTTTTATGATCCACAGTCTTACACTTAAGTATAATTTAATAAATATTTTAATGAATAAATGAATGAATCAAAACTTAGCTACAACATCTAGAACAAACTTAAAAATGTTTCGAGAATCTGATATACTTTGCACTTCATCTGATTACTGCAAAATTCTACGTTATATTTTCCTACCAGCAGTAACAATCCATCTTTTATATTTGACTCAATTGTATTCACTTTTAAGACATTCTCTGTAGATCTAGATCTCAAAAAAGGGAAAGTGTCTTCTCTATTAGCTGTTCTGGTACTTCAAGGATGGTGTATTGGGAAAGGCATACGGTATTATTATAATGGTATTTGGTGGCATTTATTAACACAAAATGTTATTGAGTATTTATTTTTAATTTATTATTAAATAGAATATGCCACGTGAAACAATGTTTTCTTAGGGTAAGATAGTATGTTTTCATGATGTACAGTTGTCAAACAGCTCACAATTATTAATTGAATGAACAAATTAATGAATGAATCAATGGTGTAAGTTTATATCAAACTATGAAGGGAATGTTATAAACATAGCATATAAGAATTAAATTAATAAATTCACAAAACAATCTTTCTCCAGTGTGTTCAGAAGCAATATTACTATTTTTTACATATTTTCCTAATCTTGTTAATTGCCTAAAATGAGGTCAATGTGATCATATTTACTTTATAGCTGTGAAAATAGAATAAAGATGCAATATGTATCTACTCTCAGGAGATTAGGTGGTCAAAATGGGGTGATTCCCATTATTGTGAGTGCGATTAACATTTTATCTAAATTAAATGTGACTAAGAAAGAAAATGCTTTGATGAAACATCTTCTAATGAGTATAATTTTAATTAATGGTGTGACCAGTTGTTTTCCATGTGTAGGTATAAATTGGATCACATTAAGAGTAACCAGCCAAATGTCAACAAACCATTTCCATCAGCATAAGGTAGAAAATCAGATTCCTTGAATTTCCTCACTTCAAAATAGTTCTTGGACTCTCTGGGGTATGTCACACACATAATCTTCTTGTATCCTTTTGCTCCAGTTTTCCTCATTGACTTCTCCTGTCTCAGAAACCACTTGAGAGGGTGTGCTGATACTGCTGCCATAACGCTCCATTACAACAGAGAAGGACTCTGATAAAATACTCTGTCCCACCCTGACAGTTAAAGATGCCAAACCATGTCCTGTTCTATAGAGGAGTGGGAAGAAATCTCCTTTCTCTACTTGTCTCACACTGTTACCTGGGCACCAAACAAACAATACTCTTGTTTCACAGAGCCCTTCATGAAAACAGTTGCTTTATTCTTTTTATACAGACTTTTCTTCCTAGGTTTTCTCCAGACGATATAGCCATTAGGTTGTGGTGACTAACAACATTTGATTACTTGAGACAAACCACACAATGACTTCCAGGGCTTCATATAAGCCCCCCTGCAAAATCTTCTCTATTTCAATTATAAACTATCACATACCTCCAGGGTGGCCCCATTTGCTACATCATCATGTCAGACCAGTATTTCAGAGTCTGAGATGAGAGGCAAGTTAGTCTGTATTTGCACTGAAGCCTCGTCAAAATGAAAAAATCATCCGTAAATGATTTTTAAAGTTGTCTGTTTAGAACATGTGCAAAGGCTAATAAAGGAAATTAACAAAAGAAGAAATTCTTGTGAGGTATTTTTTATGTCTTGTGCTTGGAGTATTGGCTATTTTTCTGAATTAAGCTTTTAACTAAAAGAGAAGAAGCCTGTGGCCTTTATGGCTATTTCCATCATAGGCTGACTGACTTAATCTACTCTTTTATTCAGTTCTTTCAAAAAGAAGATAATTTTGTTTACCCTGGCAGCAGTAACCCTCTAAAAATAACTTCAAGATCAAAATTGTGTTTGTCTCTTCATCTACTCTATTTTTGATGTAAGTTCAATTAACAGCATATATTTCAAAAGAACCCACAAAATGATGCTCAGTAGTGCTAATGATATTGTTCTCTAATATTTCAAGATATGACCATGAATTCAAGGAAAATGTGAAAAATATTACTCTTCTTACATTAAAAATTTTGTGTTATTTATCTCTAATACATTTTTACATTCTTATTAATTTATTGAATTAAAGGTATAAGAGAGACTCATATATAGTGAGTAAAATTGGATGATACCTTTATACCTTTTGCCACATGGCACACAATATTAGTGCATATTTTTCTTCAATTTTGAGGTGCCTAGAGGATCTTCCAAAGAGGCAATTGTAATTGCAAGTCCCTAGTTGATACATATATATGGAATCTATTTATCTACCTATCTGTTTATCCATCTACCAATTTAATTGTCATGGAGACCATAAATAGAAGATATGTATAGAGTGAAAGAAGGCTGAGTACAAATTTTTGAGTAACACCAACCATAGAAACACAATCATGGAAAAAAGAAACCCTATATGTTACTAAGTGAAAATAGCCAAATAGGTAGGAGAAATAAAAAAGTAAACAAGACATTCCCAACTGCAGTATACAACATCCATTCCCTCAAAACATTTTTGTGTATTGTTTATTAGATGTAATGTAGGCTTTAGTTATTTTTTTCTTGACATCATTACTATAGCTGCTACTCAAACTGTACCATCTTCCTGCAATTATGTAAATATTTTCTTGTTAAATTAAAGAAAAATAGTCAAATAATGATTGTCACTACTTATTATTGGAATGTAAAGAATAAAATGTAGTATTAATATGATCCTTCTTATGAATAATACAACGTTCGATGTGTTTAAGTTTGACCTAATTGGATGACATACTACAATTCAGATAGAATAACTAGCTATGGTTTCACCCGCATGATTTTCAGAACTGTAGGCAAAGACTTACCAGCCTGACTTGTTTCAGAATAATACAAGACTTTCATATATGTCGACATCTAATACTTCGCAGGAATTGTTCCTGGAAAGGAAACTTGCTAACAAGGCTACATTGCATTCCATTTATTAGAAGTCTTGCTTCTAATTAATCCATACTCATTTTATTGTATTTTTTATAGAACAGAAAGAATTTGATGAATACTAGCTAAACATGTGTCCTCTATTTGACATTTTGACATGTACAGTTTTAAGACCACTCATAGTGATAAAATATCTTAAATGTCATCTATTATGCAGCTTTATATTTTGCCTTTTACTCAGACGTGAAATGAAAATTTTAGAAAAAAAGATTACTTGAAATGTGGAAACCAGTAATATGTTTGTCCATGGTATTGCATTTGTCACCAACCACGATTTGGTTAAGGAAAGTAATAACAGTATGGATAACTTTGCACAGACATTAGTTCTAAAGAGATGTTTCAGAAATCCCTAATCTTTCAGACAAATAGAATTGTCTTTGCTTATTTTTCCCCCACTAATCATAAGTGACTCAGTATAGCTATTTATTTTCTTTAAGCCAGTCTTGAAAGCTCCCTGAGCTCAAAATGACCAATTAGTGGCAAAACATCAAAGGCGCTACAGATATCTTTATTTTGAATCTTAGCTGAATTTTCACTTTTGGCTCTTGAGAACCTGAAAAATACATTTCTTTCTGGACTTAGGCTGAATTCTGAACACTGAAGTTTTATGAGCCCTCTTTTTATTTTGCTAATGTTTGAAATCAATTTTCTTGTTTTTTTTCTCACTACTTCTATATGTTCTTTTCAAAGTAAAATTGCTTATGTGAAAACATGTTTAAATTGACTGAAATATACTTCTACTTAGTCAAAACTAACTTTCAAATGTACTTTGTAACCATAAAATATCCTTAAAGGTATTAACACTTTATCAATGAAATTGTCATAAATCAAAGTAAAATTGGATGTCTCAGTTACCTACCTCTTTATCTCTTATGTTTTAATCAGAGACAATCACTTGCCATCAGTCAGAGATAATCAATAATGCGTCAGCAAGCTAAGCCTCTGCGTCCACTCAACAATTACATTGCTTTATGGCGTGGTGAGAAATAAGGCTAGTTACCACTAAACTTTATCCTGTTCCCTGGTGTCGGCAGGGCCCAGTAGCATTATATTAAAATAAAAAGTTTAAATAATTGACTTAAAAAGCAAAGATAGACAAATCCACAATCATTGAAAGAATCTGACACACTTATCCAATAGCTAGTAGAACATGGAGGGGGAAAAAAAAACTCCATGGATAAAGAATATATGAACACTAATAACTCTACCCATTATGTAAACAGAGGCCATAACAACCAATAGTAGCAGATCTCACATTATTTTAAAGAGCACATAGAACATTTTCCCAAACTAACCATGTTCTGAGCCATAAAAATACCAAAATAACTTTTAAAAGATTGAATTCATTCATCTTATGCCTTCAACCACAGTGAAATTAAACTAGAAATCAATAACAAAAAGATATCTGGAAATGTGAAAACTTTCTTGAAATTAAATCATATATTTACCATTACTGAAATCGGATAAAGATGTTTTTGAGGAAAAAAATGGCATTTTATTTCATGGTCAATAATTCAAATTCTTAAAAAATGGCAAATTGAAATCAGGGATATATAAAAATCATGATATATCACAGCTCGGGTTTATTTCAGTAATGCAGTGATAGTTTAACATCTGAAAATCACTCGAAGAAAGACGCAGGAAGAAAAACAACTGTTGATGGATTGACCCAAAGATATCAGTCTCCCCAAATTAACATATAAATTCAATATAATTCCAATCAATGCTCCTTAAGGTTCTTTTTCAAAAATTGGGAAGATATTTCTAAAATTCATAGGAAAATAGAAAAAGCCAGAAACAGCCAAGGCAATGTTGAAGAAAACAAAGCTGAATGATTGCCAGATTAATACCCACCCAAAACTATAATGAAAAAGACACTGTGATGTTGACCCAATACTAAACAAACGGACAAAAAGAACAGAACAGAGAACTTGTATTTATCAAGTATCCCTTTAAGAGAATGAAAGGCAACGCACAGTATAGGCAAAGCTTTTCTCAGTTCACATATACATTATGTCCAGTATGTAACAAAATGTGCATAAAAATCAATAAGAAGTAAACATATGACCTAATAAATAATGGCAAAAACATGAACACTCCGCAGAAGAGATCATTCAAATAGCTGATGTATACATAAATTTATCCCGTTGTGTTTTATATTATTATTTCTTTTGCTGACGTAGCAAGAAACTTTCGAATTTGAAGTAATTCCTGATGGATTCTTTAGGGTTTGCTTTATATAGAATCATGCCATCCAAAGATAGTGACAGTTTGCCTTCTTATTTTCCAATTTGGATACATTTTATTTCTTTTTTTGCCTAATTGGTCTGAATAGGACTTGCAATACTACTTGAGTAAGAGTGATGAGGTGGGCATCCTTGTATTTTTCCTGTTCTTAGAGGAATAGCTTTCAATTTTTTACCATTGAATATGATGTTGGCTGTGGGTTTGTTATATATGGCCTTTATTATGTTGAGATAGTTTCCTTCTATACTGGTTTCGTTGACAGTTTTTATGGTAAATGGATGTTGAATCTTGTCAAATGCTTTCTCGGCATTGATTGAGATGATCATGCAGTATTTGTTCTTTGTTTTGTTACTGTAGTATATCACTTTAATTGATTTGCAAATGTTAACCATCCCTGCTTCCCGGGAATGAATCCCATGTGATCATGGTCTATGATCCTTTTAATCTCTTGTTGTATTCGACTTGCTGAGATTTTGTTCAAGAGTTGTGCATCTATGTTCATCAGTAATATTGGCCTCTATACCTACCTTCACTTTGGCTCTTGAGAACCTGAAAAATACATTTCTTTCTGGACTTAGGCTGAATTCTGAACACTGACGTTTTATGAGCCCTCTTTTTATTTTGCTAATGTTTGAAATCAATTTTCTTGTTTTTTTTCCTCTCTACTTCTATGTGTTCTTTTCAAAGTAAAATTGCTTATGTGAAAACATGTTTAAATTGACTGAAATATACTTCTACTTAGTCAAAACTAACTTTCAAATGTACTTGTCTGGTTTTGGTGTCAGGGTAATGTTGGCCTCATAAAATGAGTTAGGAAGCATCCTGTCCTCTTCAATGTTTTGGAAGAGCTTGAGAAGTATAGGTATCAAATCTTTGAATGTTTAGTAGAATTCACCAGAGAAGCTGTCTGGTTCTGGACTTTTGTTTTGGGGGAAGTTTTTGATTATCGTTACAGTCTCTTTACTTGTGATTCATCTATTCAGCTTCTCCATTTCTTCTTGATTCAGTTGTGGGAGGTTATCCGCTTCTAAGAATTCATCCATTTCTTCTCGGTTATCCAATTTGTTGACATATAGTTTTCATAGTATTGTCTTATCATCCTTTGTAATTCTGTGGTATCCATGGTAATTACTCCTTGTTCATTTCTGATTTTATTTATTTGAGCCTTCTCTCTTTTTTTCTTAGTGAGTCTAACTAAGAGTTTGTCAATTTCATTTATCTTTTCAAAGAACCAGCTCTTAGCTTCATTGATCCTTTCTATTAATTTTCTAGGCTCTATATCTTTTATTTCTGCTGTGATTTTTATTATTTACTTCATTCTACGGACATTTAACTATGTTTTTTCTTCCTTTTCTAATTCTTTAGGTTTATATTTGATTGGTCACTTGAGATTTTTCTTGTTTCCTGAGGTAGGCCTGTGTTGATAGAACTTACCTCTTTTAGTACCACTTTTGCTGCATCCTGTAAGTTTGATCTGTTGTGTTTTCATTTTCATTTGTCTCCAGGTATTTTTTGATATCTCCTTTGATTTCTTCATTGATCCAGTAGTTGTTCAGTAGTATGTTGTTTAGTCTCCCCATATTTTTGACTATTCCAGTTTTCTTCTTGTACTTGATTTCTAGTTTCATACCCTTATGGTCAGAAAAGATGCTTGAAATGATTTCAATCTTCTTAAATTTATTGAGGCTTGTTTTGTTTCCCAGCACATGGTCTATTTTGACAATGTTCGATGTGGACTTGAGAAGAATGTATTCTGCTATTTCTAGGTGGAATGTTCTAGTAAGTAAAAATCCAGTAAGTCCATCTGATCTAACGTTTCATTTAAGGCTAAAGTTTCCTTGTTGACTTTCTGTCTGGATGATCTATCCATTGATGTAAGTGGGGTGTTAAAGTCCCCTACTATTATTGTGTTGCTGTCAATTTCTCCCTTTAAGTCTGTTAATAGTTGCTTTATATACTTTGGTGCTCCTATGTTAGATGCATATGTATTAATAAGTGTTATGTCTCTTGGTGGAATGTCCCTTTTATCATCATGTAATGTCCATCTTTGTCTCTTGTTATCCCTTTTGTCTTGAAGTCTATTTTGTCTGATATAAGTATAGATACACTTGTTTTCTTTTGATTGCCATTTGCTTGGAGTATCATCTTCCTTCCCTTCACTCTGAGCCTATGTTTATCTTTAGAGCTGAGTTGGGTCTCCTGGAGGCAGCATGTTGTTCTCTTGCTTTTTAATCCATCCAACCACTCTGTGCCTTTTCATTATGAATTTAATCCATTTACACTTAAAGTGATTATTGATTTAGGAGGGCTTAATATCACCATTTTATCTTTTGTTTTTTGATTGTTCTATATTTTCATTGTTTCTTTCTCCATGTATTTCTGTCTGCTATTTCACTTTAGTTGTTTTTGGTGATGTTTTTCTTAGTTTTCTCTTTATTTATGGTTTATGATTCTGCTTTGAATTTTGTTTTGTGATTAAAACAAATTTTGTTATGAGGTTTGTATAAAAGCTCGCATAGATGAGATAATCCTTTTTCTGCTGATAGCTTCTTATCTCCACTATCCCATGCAGGTTCTGTCCTTTTTGTCTTCCCCTTTTATGTTTTTGTTGTCACAAATTATCCTTTTTTGTGTTGTGAGTTTGTGACCAAATTGAGCGGTTATGGTTATTTTTGATGCTTTCTTTCCCTTTAGCCTTTATGTTATACTTAAATGTTTACTAACCTATTCTGATATAGAGTTTTAATTTTCTGATTCTGTCTGACTATTTATTGCCTTGCTCAAATCTTTGTAAACTTTGGCTTTTTGTTTTGGGTAAGAGGGATCTTTTCCACATTTCTTGTAAGTCAGGGCTAGTAGTGATGAATTGCCTCAGTTTTTATTTGTCTGTGAAAGACTTTATTTTTCCTTCATATCTTAAGGATAACTTTGCTGTATATAATACTCTATCCAGAGTATTCTTGGCTGATAGTTTTTGTCTTTCAGTATTTTGAATATATCATTCCACTCTCCTCTAGCCTGAAGAATTTCTCCTGAGAAATCTACTGATAGCCTGATGGGGATTCCTTTGTAAGTTATTTTCTTGTTTCTGGCCACCCTTAATATTCTTTCTTTGCCGTTGACTTTTGACAGTTTTGATATAATATGTCTTCGAGAAGGTCTTTTTGCATTGAGATATTTAGGAGTTCTATTAGCTTGATGTACTTTATATCCAGTTCCTTTCCCAGGTTTGGGAAGTTCTCAGCTATTATTTCTTTGAGTATGCTCTCTGCTCCTTTCTTCTTCTCTTCTCCTTCTGGAATACCCATTATCCTTATGTTGCTTTTCCTAATTGAGTCAGCTATTTCTTGTAGAATTTCTTCATTTTTTTTCAAATCTTAGTTCTCTCTCCTCTTATACCTGAATCATTTCTAGATTTCTATTTTTGAGCTTGCTAATTTTCACTTCCATATGGTCTGCTCTATTTCCATGCTTTCTACTTTATTTTTTATCTCATTAATTGTGTTTTTCATCTCCAGATTTTCTATTTGTTTTGTTTTTTTGTAGAGTTTCAATATCTTTAGCAAAGTACTCCTTCTGTTTGTTAATTTTATTCTTGAGGTCATTGAATTGTCCTCCTCAGTTTTCTTGTAAATTGTTGAGTTCCTTCATGACAGCAATTTTGAATTTCCTGTCAGTTAGATTGTAAACTGTGACTTCAAGTTTGGTTTTTGGAGAGTTGTCATTTTCTTTCTTGTCTACTGTGTTGCTCTATTTCTCCATCATGCTTGATGAGTTGACCCTCTGCCAGTGCAACTGTGCTAGTAAACACCTTTCTTATCTGGATAAGGCTTTGATTCTGAACTGCTTCTGGTTGTATTTGAGAGCCTATGCAATCTTCTTTTAAAAAATATTTGCATGCAGTTAATTTACTGTGTGAATCAACTCGAATCATTCAAATCTTATTTTCTAAACTTTTTAGAGAACAGTAAGAATAGTTATTAGTCTAGAACTACTTTAACTATACTCAGGTTTTCAAAATATCTCTTAACTTTGACTATTTGAGACTCCAACCAGGACTTCATAAACTCTGGTTATAATCTAGCTTATTGCTTCTTGATAGTTTGTTATTTTTCCGTCATTGTCCAACCCCACTCCAGTTATGTACAGAGTCATATTCAGGCAAAGATTCAAAGCTACACTTAAATAGATATATTTGCTCTTTGCTTTCATAGCTTTCCCCTCTCTACCTCTCTGGTATTCTTCTCTGAAAATTCCAGTTGCCTCCATTCATCACCCACTACCCTCCTCCAACCCACTCCCCAAAAAAGACCACTATTATACCTCTCTTGGCTTTGTGGTCTAAGGAGTGCTATCAGGTAGAAATCCAAACTATCATAGGGCTTACTTCGTTATTTTTTATCTCTTAGAAATAATAGTCCCATTTTGCTGTTTTCCAATTTCTAAAAATGGTTTTTTCCATATATTTTGTCCTGTTTTCCAGTACCAGTTATTCCATCATGGCTAGAAAACTGCTAATTGCACCCAATCTTATTTTTATAAATCATAATTGATATATAAGTAAATTGATTAAATACCTCAATTTTTATTACATTTTAAAGTAGTAAAATAATCACTCTATACTTTTCATCTATTTATATCCAACTGAAATTTCTTTCCTCCTATAATGGAGCAAGCCTTAACTTGTACCTTCATTAGGCTAAATAAAAAATAATTCCAGGGGCTGACCTGATTCCATAGTGGTTAAGTTTATGTGTTTCATTTCAGCAGCCCAGGGTTCGCAGGTTCAGATCCCAACTGTGGACCTACACACCACTCATTGAGCCATGTGATGGCAGCACACCACATACAAAGATAGAGGAAAATTGGCATGGATGTTAGCTCAGGGACAATCTTCCTCAAGCAAAAAGAGAAAAATTGGCAACAGATGTTAGCTCAGGGCCAATTTTTCCTCACCAAAAAAAAATAATAATAATTCTAGAGTGTTAAATATTTTTAAGAAGTGGCACAAAGGTAAAACTAAAAGCTGTATAATTCAAACTCCCACATGAAGTTTTCACTTAACCAAGGAATGCCACCTAGTACAATCTCTCACCTGAATGGACAATGATCTAGTCTGATAGATTTGTCTAAGTTGTTTCTTCTGTTAATAATAAGTATTTTTAAATTATAAGTACATTTAGGGCTGGCCAGGTGGCATAGTGGTTAATTTCATGTGCTCCGCTTTGGCGTCCTAATGTTCATGGGTGCAGATCCCAGGCATAGACCTACACACTGCTCATCAAGCCATGCTGTGGTGGCATCCCACATACAAAATGAAGGAAGATTAGGACAGATGTTAACTCAGTAACAATCTTCCTCAAGCAAAAAGAGGAAGACTGGCAATAGATGTTATCTCAAAGCCAATGTTTCTGACAAAAGAAAAGAAAAAAATATATAAGTCCATTTGTTTTTCAAATTATTGTGACTTCATAATCTTGTCAATAATAGAGGAAAATAACAATTTTGAAACAATTTTAATATTATCAACTTTCCAGTAACAACTCACATTGAGTGAAAAGCAGCCTACTTTATTATGTTCCAGACATTATCTGCAGACAGATTTTAAAAATATGTTTCCAAGTTACCAAGTTTAATGTTCTAAAAAAACTTTCAAAAAAATTTCCTTTAAAGATATGTTATACTCAACAGTTATCAAACACAATGTAATATTTTCAAAAGAATATTTTATGCTGAAGAAAATTGAAGTACGCATTTATAGTTAATTTTGTATAATTTTTCTCATATGGCCATAAAAAACAGAGAAACATATAAAATGATCCAAATAATAAAACTAAGTCACTTGAAAATTCTAGTTTATTTACATATTTTTTAAATTTAGTTTTATTGAAAACCCAATAGAGCATGAAAAACATGGAGCTATTCAGTGAGGAGAAAATAATGTTAATGAGAGAAATTGGATTTCCTGTTTATGTATTGCCTTTATATTCAATATATCTCCAACAATGTATGAAATGCGGAATTATGTACTGGTAACACAGTACAATGACTTTATATAGGAAAATATTAATTAGCCATTATTAAATCAACAGATTTTTGACCAATTTGTCCATTACTTGAGCATTAGATAAAGAAAAATTATAACAAAGTACAGATTGAGGCTTTAATAGCAGAACAGTATATTTTTAAAGTCAGTTTTTGTAGTCTTTTCAGTCATCATAACTAACTCTATAAGGCATTGTTATTAATAATATTTTACATATATTATCTAATTTGAGATTCCTCTAAACTTTGTGAGTATTAATATTAACATGTACACTTTATCATTGAAGTAAGTGATATTCAGAGATGTCAAATGACTTACCCATGGTAATATATATAATTAATAGCATAAGGAGGAAATTAAACCTTTCTTCTAATTTTGTGATGTCCAGTTGAGTAACCACTATCCAGATATGTCTGTTTAAATTGAAATTAATAAAAATTAAATAAAATTATGTATTTTTCCTCAATCTCACTAGCCATATGTAAAGTGCTCAATCACTATGTGTGTAGAGAGTACTATCAGAAAATAAAATAGGAGCAAGTAAGATAGTCTTGGGGTCTTGGCGAAACCTGAGTGGTCACTTTTTTGCTACATCTTGGAGAATAAATGATTGTAAGCAGGATAGTGAAAGGTAGTGGAAAGGAGTCGTGTTCTAAACAGAAGGAACAGCGCGTGGAGGCAGGGAAAGGCACGAACTGCTCAAGGCTCGACAATGTATTTAATGTGAGGAGGGCATACCAATGGGTTGTGTGTGCACCAGGATTGTTATCACACAAGGTTGGAGTGTTAAACAGAAACCAAATTATGAATAACTGAATCACAAACTAAAGATTTAGATGTTTTCCTGAAGGCTATTTTTGAATGATACAAGTAGGAGACTCAGAAGATTTAATGGATGCCTTTGAATGATTACTCTGGCAAGAGTATGGATAATGTATTATTGGCAAGCAACACTGGTGGAGAAGATCCAGTTAGTAGGTTGCTGACATAATCTAGACAAGAGATGCCTTAGTTTCGGTAGAAACAGTGGAGATGGATAAACGGGGAAGGTTTCCCAGATGGTGCATAAAGGAATGAATCTATCAGTGAGTACAACAGAGTACCTTTCCTTAATCTTTAGCATTAACGTTTGTATGAATTTTGCTTAACAAGGTCTCAAAATAAATGTTGATACACATTACATCGTTTGTGTACTACAAAATATGTGATTGGCAGGATTTATAAAAACCCAGTGTGTTTCTATTATATACCATCTTCAACTTTCTATTTTCCAGAGCCAATTCTTAATTATACTGGAAAAGCAGTGATATGTATCAAATAAGGTTTGGCACCAAATTATTTTGTGATATTGGTACAAATTGAAAACATGATGAAAAGAAAGATACTTGGAAGGCTACATATTGCACTCAATAACCAAGTTTCTGGAATGTCAAAACTGAGTATCCACAATCAATTTAGGCAAAAGGACTGTAGAATTGAACTCAAGAGAATTAAAACATAAGCTTTCCAAATTGAGAACTGAAATTGAATAATCGCATTATTCATTTTACAAATATTTATAGAGAATTTCCTATGTGTACTCTTCACACAGAAACTAGAAGTAAGGGATGCAGATGTATTTTCCATTATGATCCCATGTTACTGGGATATCGAAATAGAAAATCCACAATTTTACTAAATGAATTTCAGAATTTAACTCAGAGAAATTAATATAAACTGTTTCTAAATTTAAAATTGAATTTGGGTCATTGCATTATTCATTTATTCTTTGCACAAATATTTATTGAGTGCCTGCTGTGTGTATTGTGCAACCAAGGACTAGTAATAAGAATGAAGATATATTTCCTACCCTCACTCAGTTTGCAGGCTGAGATATGGCTTCTGTACTACCCAACTGGCTGACAAGGAGATCTTTGAAGAGTGCTTCATAGTATGCTAAGAGATTCAAATATGTTATCGTATCTTAAACTTTGCATAAGATTGATATGATTTATGGGTGTGGAAAATGAAGTAAAAAAAGTGAGGAAATTCCTTTCAATGTCATGGATTTTAAGTGGCAGAGCTTATATTCATCCAGGAGTAATTTTAATATGTCCCTACACTATGTATTTCAAATATCAAACTTCCTCCTCATTATAGTCAGGCATACTTTTATCCAAGTCATTGATTCACCTTCAACTACTCTAAAGGAAAAAGAAATATGAAATTGATAGAAGGAAACGCTGAAGCAAAAGCGTTATTACACAAGAACTCTGATAAGGGTTTCGTAATCTTATCTCTGAAGGAAATTTTATCTCTAGCAATACTCACTTCCTTTCTACCAGAAAAATTAACTTTCTGAGAAAAAGGGAAAACTGACATCTGATTAGCCAGATGGCCCTGCAGTGGTAACATTTTCAGGTCCAGGGCATATCTGTTACCCCCCACAAAGTTTACTCAAGTAGATAAAGAAAATATGGGTTATTAATTTACTGAATATAGTAGACATTTTACTAAACACTCATAATTTTATTTGACTAAAATTAGACATGAAGATGGCAGCCCATCTCTTTTATAGGCAGCCTTTAAAATAATAAGTGCCTGATTAAAATTAAAGGAAAATAGAATAATCTTTGCCCTATTTCTAATTTACAAGGCAACATCCCCTGAGCAGAAACAGTTGGTTTAAAGGAATCTCCTGAGTAGCACAAAACACCAACAGACTAAAATTACTTTCCAGTACGTCACCTTCAAGCTGGTGCCTAGTTCCTGTCTTCCCACCTTATGCTTGCTTCATATCCCATATTGTGCCTGTTGCCTTGAATTGCATCAGTAGTAAGAAAAATTTTTTCACTCTTCTATACTCTTTCAAAAATAATTCCTTGGAGATCAATTTTGTTGAGCCCGTTTATTTTTTCCTTTATTTTTATATTCTTAAAAAATTATATGCTAAGTGGCCTAAATACTGATGACTGGTAATATTCTCTCCTAGAGGAACATACTCTCTAAATTTCTAGGTTTCAAAATCTTGGCATGTATCAAGGTGTATCTTAAATGCCACATCCTTTGTCAATCACTCATTGATTCTGTCCTGTAAATGTCCATATGTCTTTGTTTCTTTCTTTCAAATGTCAGTGTTTATTTATTACTGTCTCAGTGAGCATTTATCAATAACGAATCTATAACATTTTTAAGGACAAATGTTTTATACTTAAATGCTCCAATTCAAAACACTCCAGCATAGAGTTTTAGTAATAGTATATCCTCAGTAAATGTTATACTGAACAGAGAGACTTAAAATAACTCTTTAATTATTTTCTATTAAAATGAATTTTAAACTTATGGGTACTCCAAAATAGATTAACTACAGACGTTTTTTCATAGTATCATAATTCACAAAGTTTATTCCATATTTGATTCTGCCTCAAAAACAAATATCATAGGACAGATGACTTCCTCTAAAACAATACAGTTATAAATCATTTGGAAATTATGTTTAGATTGATAGTGAATAAAAATAATAGCAGTTTCTGCGTGATTGTACTTTGAAATATGACCATGTAAGCCATTAAATACATTTCCACACAAATAGAATTTTCAATATGTTCTAAAGTCCTATCAATTATTTGCTTGATTTGCTTAATTTAATAAACTAGTTGAGCTTAAATATGTCAACCATCTTGAAAGATTCATACTATTTGAATCCAAATTCTTGATATAATTCTCTAATTACATATGCATTTACTCTGTGTAATAAATAAGAGAGGAATAATCAAGTTTTTTATATGCTGTCACATTTTCTTCATTCCCAGGAATATTTATAGGTTAAAAATGTTACCTATTCTGCCTCTTTGCCTATTTTATTTGTCTGACAATAATGAACAGTGTTGCAAAAATTGTGTTAAAGAAATTTAAAATTCATACATTTATAAAATTCCAATTTCTGTATATCCTGACATTTTATATCTAGAGGAATATTCTTAATATCAGCGAAAATTAAATTACAACCTGAAATCCATTTGAAACGAAAACATCCAGATTAAAAGAGGGGAGAAGTCAGGTAATTGCCTCATCTAAAGGCTGCTAGCCATTCAAATGTTTCAGAGTAGGCCAATAAAGAAGGTGGTGGAGTCTACAAGAAATCATTCTTTCACGACTCACAGGGAAAGTGATGGTGGCAGACCACCGTTTAGTGTACCACTGGGAGCTCTGAAAAAGTAGCAGGCAATCAGCCAAAGAGGAAACACTGTGCAAGGCATTCATTCCTCAGAATGAAATTATTGGATTTTAACATGACTCCAGAGAAAAAGGAAATCTGGGATTGCGATGATAAATATTACCACGTAACAGCCATTTGAAATCCTAACCAAACCAACCATCAGGGGATTGATGAGATGTGCACCCTAGATCTAAAAAAAACTTTCGCCAGGGAGCTTTCAAGCTTGTCAGTGTTACATGAAAAATGGATGGAGTGAGAGGCTCAGAGAGCACGTTAAGTAGTTCAATTGGTAAACAATATAAAGAGTAATGTAATGTGCCATTTTTATATAAAAACAAATGCAAGTTTGTTATGTAGAGGAAGGCAAAATTAACATGATATTTTCTCACATGAGAATGTGGTTTAGGGGTGCCGGCCCCGGGGCCGAGTGGTTAAGTTTGCATGCTTTGCTTTGGCAGCCAGGGGTTTCGCCACTTCAGATCCTGGGGACAGACCTAGCACTGCTCATCAAGCCATGCTGAAGTGGTGTCCCACATTGCTCAGCTAGAAGGACCTACAACTACAATATACAACTGTGTACTGGGGGGGTTTGGGGAGAAGAGTAAGAAGAAAAATAAAAGAAGATTAGCAACAGATGTTAGCTGAGGTGCCAAACTTTAAAAAGAAAGAAAGAAAGAAAGAAAATGTGGTTTAAAATAAATTTCAAGATATAGGGAAAAGGAATCAAATTTCAGATTGTACTATCAACCTTCTGGGATAAAATATGTTCATTTGCCTCTTCATATATTTCACTGTAAATGTTTGAAGTCACTGCTAACAAGTGTTCGAATATAAAGAGACAGTGAATTTTCCCCACAAATATTGAGATTGAATTTATGAGGCTAATGTCAAGAACTGTGGAGAGTCTGAAATTTTACTTTACTTGCAAGCTAATAAATTAACCTGCTATAGGTCCATGAATGCTGGTAGAACACACAAGACTCCTGGGTCAGAATCAAAGCACTTTATTATTCATAACATAGCAGGCAGCATAACCTTTGTGTTCATGCCAGTTTCCCTTGTCCCTCATGTCCCAGAGAGGTGATGCAGAATGGCTTAGAAAGATGTTGCCTATGAAGCATCTTTTGTAATGGGCCACAAGCAAACCTGCCTGACCTTTGCCCCAGAAGGAGACATTATCTTTCTTATACTGAATAGTAAATAAACTTGCCTTCAGCTTTGGATGGAGGCAGAATCTCTATCTTCCAAGTATTTTTGCTATATCATTGAAAAGATATCCAAAACAAAAGCCATCAGTGCCTCTGCTTACCAGATATGCAAAAAGGTGATAGATCCATGGAGAATTGTTTCCAACAATATCTAGCTCTCTTTTCTACAATGTCTTGGTTTCTGGTGAATTGTCTCATGAGTCAATGTCCTATTCTATCACCCACTCTAATTAATCAGCCTGATGGAATTTGGGACAAAATAATTTCAGTTTTCTTATACAGCATTTAATTCAGGCTACTATTAGCAGAACTCCAAGACTAAGATGAGGACAACCTGCCATATTAACCTCAAACACTCCTCCTAAGGTTCCAGATCCATCCAGATGAAAACAATTACAAACTCTACCTTGGCCGTTAAGGAGAAAGTATAGGGCAATTCTATCACCCCCAAAAAAACTTGGCGGGTGAGTTGAGGCTGACCTGAATGTCTTCCATTACAGAAGCGGTGTTTCTGCAAACACTTAAAGGTCTCTTGTGATCACCCATAATGCGTAAGCCATTATGTTTTGGTGGGTAAGAAAATTTAACGCCTGAATTCCTCATAAGAATTACATTTCAAGGGGTTTACATAGTGACCCTGGAAAGAGTCTATTGGATACAATTATTGCAAATGGGACATTTGCTGGGAAATAGAAGTTGACAGTGCCTGCAATGTGGCCTCCTAGTCAGCTGATATGCCTTAGAGGGCCTAGTTGAGTTTAAATAGTTGAGTCTAGTCTTTGTGTTAGAGGGACTGTCTAAGGGCAGGCAGTCAAATCCGCTCCACACTAACATTTGTGCAGCATGCAATAGCCCTGCAGAATGAGTGAGTGATGTCTAAGGAACAGGAGTGGGGAAGATATCTGGAGGAGTAGAATGGTGTTTTTTGTGAAAGGTGCTGGAGCTAGGGTCATACCTTGCTATTTCTGATAGACTTCTGCATAATGTTACGGGAAATGACTACCACATCATGCCAGAGCTAGCTCGGTGAAACAGCAGACCCAAGAATTACACTTAGGGTACTTGCAACAATTTGGAAGATCCTAACCATGGTGTTTTCCTCCTAATGAAGGCTCCTAGGATGGCTTTGAATGACAAAAGATCGCTAATGTCCTTTCCTCCCATATTTCCTGGGGATCTATGATATTCCATTCCTAGGTGAATGAATTCCTATTCTCTCTCCACTATTGTGAAATCTGTGTCCCTTTACAGTAGTTATAACTTCACCTTTTTTTTCAATTGTCCCTACTTTCACCCTCACTTTTTGTCCAAAAGGGTTACCTGCAAGGGTCAGGACATTTTTATAAAACTTACGTAGACCAATTACTTACGCCACATTGGATCATGTGGACCACTGTAGTGGAACTTGATGAGCAGAGCTGTTCACCAAGTTCTCATTATCCTTATCATCTATGATCGTGTCTATACAACAAAAGAATCTAGGTGGCTAAGTCAGACTTAAGTTTTAACCCTCTAAACTTCTTTTGGCTAAGCTACCTCCCATAGGTGGTCTTGGGTCACCATTAAATGAAATAAAGAAACATCATGGCCAGGAAATGTCAGGTGGAATTCAGAATTTTCAAAATAGGCAGATACAATATCCAATCCTTTTTCCTAATCATCACTCAGGAAGTAACTCAGAGAAGATGATCCCTTTCTGGGGAGAGCACTTTCAGTGACCTAACTGCCTCACTTGGTGTAGAGCAAGAGGAGGTGAGGAAGGTTGTGTCAGAAATCATCTTGAATTAATTTTTAAGGAGACCATTCTAACACTCAAAACTTCAAGATGCTGAGGGTGGTAAGGAGTGTGGAATTTCCATGAAGAACTTTGTCTATTAGCTGTTTCTGAGCTGCTTTTGTGAGGTTGAAAATTTTGTCAGACTGAAATTTGATCATCAGTCTGAAAATATGACATAGATTAATTTCAATGTTCAAAACGGTGTGCCCAGGGTTAGTTTCTCTGACTAGAATAAAAACTGTGGGGGCCGGCCAGTGGCGTAGCAGTTAAGTTCCCACGTTCTGCTTTGGTGGCCTGGGGTTCGCCCATTCGGATCCTGGGTTCAGAACTATGCGCCACTTGTCAAGCCATGCTGTGGCAGGCCTCCCACATAAAGTAGAGGAAGATGGGCACGGATGTTAGCTCAAGGCCAGTTTTCCTCAGCAAAAAAGAGGATTGTTGGCAGATGTTAGCTCAGGGCTAATCTTCCTCAAAAACAAAACAAAACAAAACTGTGTAACCTGAAAAATAGACAGCATTTCCAATGAGAATCTACAAAGGATAGAATGAATACATTTGCAGAGTTTCAAGGTGGACAATGTAGCCACAGGTGTAAGTGGCTAAAATGGTGTATGAGCAGTGCTCATTGAAAATGAAGATGTAAAGTAACTAATATTCAATAGTGATCAATAGGACATCCATACAGACTTTTTATATATCCAAGATAATAGACTGCATATAGTCTAAGTGCCAAATCATCGAGGAATTTGAGAGAATAACTCAGTTCCGTGAGTTGGACAGTAATAAAAAAGAATAGTTTACTCAGACAGATTGAATTTAATGTGAATTAAAAGCAAAATAAGCAGGGAATTTGCACAAGTTTAAAGGAAAAGTAAATGCTTAAAGGCAGCACTGGGAAGAGAAATACACAGGAGGGAAAAACAAAGTATAAATTTAGTACGATATGTCACCAGATCTATAAGGTATTAGAAAGGAATTTGGATATCATCTTCTGCAATGCCTACCACAAGCCTAGTGGACAAATGATTAAACTATATGTATATATTTTTTGCCTGCATGTATTCAATGGGCAAAATGTTACTGGCTGACAATGACATCATGGTGTTTGTTCTCTGTGATAAAAATGTACAGGGCATCTTCTAAATGATGAACCATGTGTTAGAGCAGCTGCTTCTAAGTTTAAACAAAATACAGTATAGCATTTTTTGCCTTTGAATACAGGCAAATATGAAAAATTATGGTGATTAAGATGGATTATGCCTATTTTCTTTGAAAAACAAAATGTCCTAATATAAAGATGGAGTTGAATAGTAAAAGGAACTTAAATTTTAACTCATTCGAGAACATTCACCTCCAAGGATGGAGCATGTTCAAACATTATTTTGAATTCCCTTTAAAGTGTTTAATTCAATAGAAAGGGCATATATGCACATGTGTAACTTTTATAGTGCTTAGTCTTTACTTTTTCACTTTAAATAAATGCACATTTAAAAATTAAAAATGATGACCTTTATCATCATTTATTTATTTAAAAAGGCTACTGGGGAAAAATAAAACAATAATTTATTATGCAATATATAATTATATGAATTATAATAGATAATATCATATATTATATATTTACTTAAAATCTTGCTTGGATTATAGCTTAAAGGCTCAGGCTTTAAAAGAGACTTCTCATCAAGGCTATAGGATATATCATAGGATACATTAACAGGTAATGAAGTTATCAAATGCCATATCAAATTAGGTGCATATTGGCTGCCTTTCCCATGGGAAAAAATACAGGAACACTATATGAATTGCAAAAGCAGGAATTTGCTGACTGAGAAACATGATTGAACAAGGTCATATTATTTCAACTTAAATCCATATACTAATATTAACAGCCATATGATTTTCCCAGTGCTCATATATACACCTTAATTCAGATTTTTAAAGAACACGGGCAGTGGTTCCAGAAATTTTGTGTAGATGTTTAGGGAAATGTAATGATTTTGGATCATCATCATCAAAACTGCTGCTTTGGAAATAATTCTATAGCAGGATTGATAATATTTAGCTCCCAGAAAAAACATCAGTAGATCCAAGAAATCCTTATAGTTGACAGTGAACACCAGTTGAGCATACGTAAAAACAATTAAAATATAAAAATTAAAATATACACTATAGGCGGGGCTGGCCCCGTGGCCGAGTGGTTAAGTTTGCGCGCTCCGCTGCAGGCGGCCCAGTGTTTCGTTGGTTCCAGTCCTGGGCGCGGACATGGCACTGCTCATCGAGCCACGCTGGGGCGGCGTCCCACATGCCACAACTAGAGGGACCCACAGCCAAGGGTATACAACTATGTACTGGGGGTCTTTGGGGAGAAAAAGGAAAAAATAAAATCTTAAAAAAAAAAAAGTAGTTAACATTAAATAGTTAAAAAAAAATATATACACTATAGGAAAAGAAAGGTATACAAAGAGATGCAAAAGAAAGTAAATAGGAAAGAGAACAAAAGCATAGAAAGAGAAGAAAAATTAAATGAGCATTAGGTTGGTAATTTGGTCATGAAGCTGGAAAGTACTTTGTGAGGATATAAAAATTATGACACATGGTAATGTTGCAAGCAGAGAGGATTGGAAGATTATCATCATTTATTGAAATCCATTCCTTTCTCTTCCATGAATTATGGTGGCATCTTTGTCATACATTTAGCAATCTTTCTATATTTTGGATATTAACCCTTTATCAGATATATGGTTTAAAATATTTTCTCCTCTTCCCGTAGGCTGCGGTTTCATTCTGTTGATTGTTTCTTCAACTGTGTAGAAGTTTTTTAGTTTGATATAGTCCCACTTGTCAATTTTTCTTTTGTTCCTTGTGCTTTTGGTGTTGTACATGATAAGGAGTTAATATCCAAAATATATAAGGAACCCCTAAAACTTAATAGCACAAACCAAATAACTTGATTACAAAATGGACAAAGGGCAGTAGCTATTTCTCCAAATAATACATATGAATGTCCAACAGCTATATGAAAAGGTGCTCAACATCACTAATTATCAAGGAAATGCAAATCAAAACCACAGTGATGTGTCACACCTGTTAAGATGGCTATTATCAAAAAGAAAGGTATCAGTGAGAATGTGCAGAAATTGGAATTCTTGTGCACTGTTGGTGGGAATATAAAATGGTACAGCCAAAATGGAAAGCAACATGGAAGTTCCTCAAAACATTAAAAATAGAACTACCATACGATCCAGCATTTCCACATCTGGGTATGTATCCAAAATAATTAAATCAGAATCTCAAAGTGATAACTGCACTCTCACATTCATTGCAGCATCCTTCACTATAGTCAAGATATAGAAACAATTTAAATGTCCATCGACAGATGAATGGATAAAATAATGTAGTATATACATACAACAGAATATTATTCAGCCTTAAAAAAGAAGGAAATTATACCATTTGCAACAACATGGATGAACATGGAAAACATTATGTTAACTGAAATGTCAGTCACATAAAGACAAATGCTGCCTAATTCCTCTTATGTGAGACATCTAAAATAGTGACACTTATGGAAGCAGACCATAGAATGGAGATTGCCAGGGGCAAGAGAGAAGCAGATATAGGGAGCTGTTGCTCAATGAGTATAAAGTTTCAGTTATGTAAGATGAGTGAGTTCTAGAAATCTCCCTACAAGATAGTGCATATAGTTAACAATTCAGTAGTGTACAACTAAAAATTTAAGAGAGAACATCTCATGTTAACTTTTCTTACCACACCAAAAAAAAAGAGCAGAAGGAAATTTTGGGAGGTGATGGATATGTTTATTACCCTGATCATCATGGTGGTTTCACAAGCGTATGCATGTTTGCAAATTCATCAAATTGCATACATTAAATATGTCTGATTTTTTTGGTATGTTGGTTATACCTCAACAAAGCTGTTAAAAAATTAAGTAATCTGATGTACTTGAATTTATTTCTCTATCTCTTGTCTGTTCATCAACCTATTTGTCTATCCTTGTGCTAATAGCACGTTATTAATTACTGTTATATAGAATAGATGTTAAAATTTAGTAGTAAAACCATCCAAATTTATTCTTCTTGACATAATCTTGGCTATTCTTTGTCTTTGCATTTCCGTATACAATTATGGTTCAGCTTATTGCTTACATATACGCACACAATGACAAAAACATGCACACACACGACCTCTGGCAGTTTGATAGGGATTGCTTGGAATCTATAGATCAAATTGGGAGATTTTAGATAAAGATATTGAGTTTTCTGGTATGTGAAAATCTCAGCAATATTTTGTAGTTTTTAATGTCTTGTGAATATTTCATTAGATTAATTCCTAGGATTTTAAGATTTTAGATCTGACTACGTTGTAAAAGCTACTTATCCATTCTCGTTGTTTGTGCATTCTTTTGGATCTTCTCCTTATGCAACCATGTCATTTTTAAATAGACTTCTTTCTTTCTTTCTTTCTTGTATTCATATCTATTATATTTGTTTAAAAGGTATAGAATTATTCATTTTTTAGATTTCTGCTTAAGCTGTAATTTAATTAAAGTTATACCAAGTAATTGGTTCAAATCATCTAAATTTTCAAATATATTATCTCAAAATTGTTTACAATGTCCATTCAATACTCTTTTAATGTTTGTAGTGAAGTCCAATTTTTCATTGTTAATATTGGTAACACTTCCTTTTTTATTTTTCTTCATAAGTTTTGCTAATACTTCATCAATTTTATAAACTTGTGAAAATTTTATCCCTTTCAAGGAACCCACTTTGGACTTCAATTTTGCCTACAATAGTTTTGTGTTTTCTCTTTCATAAATTTCTGTTTGTGTGTCATTTCTTTTAAGTTCTTCATTTCAGACATTAAACCAACCTTAAATTTCCATCATGATTCATCATCTTTTCTAGATATTGTTGGATTTAATTTGCCAAAGTTCTGTCAAGGACTTTTGCATCCTTATGCATGAGAGATATTGCTCCCTATTTCTCTTTTCCAATCACCTCCTATTCTGGTTTCGGCATTAGTGTAACACTGTTCTCACAACAAGATATGGGGAATGTTTGTTTCTTCCCTATTTGCTGAAAAAGAATATGTAGATTTGGTATTATTTTTACCTTAAATAATAGGATTCATCAAGAAGCGTCTGCTCTTGCTCTTTGAGTCTCTTTGTAGAAATGTCTTAATTCTGAATTAAATTTTTAATTGATAATGCACCGTTAAATTTTTTGTTCTTCTGCTATCAGTTTTGGTAACTTGAGCCTCTCAAGGAGTGTGTCCACTTCATCTGTATTAATTTGCTAGGGCTGCCGTAACAAAGTGCCACACCTGGGTGGCTTAGACCCCAGAAGTTTATTGTTTTACAGGTCTGGGGACTGAAAGTCCAAGATCAAAGTGTTGGCAATGTTGGTTCGTTCTGAGGGCTGTGGGGGGAGATCTGTTCAAGCCTCTCTCCTTGCCTTCTAGATAACCAGACTGGAACTTCTCTCTGTGTCTTTACATCATCTTTCTTTGGTACATGTCTCTTTCTCTTCACATGACATTCTTTTTATAACGACATCAGTTATGTTGGATTAAGGGCCCACCACACTCCAATGTAACTTCATCTTAACTAATTACATCTACAATGACCTGATTTTCAAATAAGGTCACATTCTCAGGTACTACGGGTTAGGACTTCAAGATATGAATTTTGGTGGAACCCAATTCAACCCATAACATCATTTCAAGGGTTGAGTTTAGTGGCATAAAATTATTCATAACATTATCTTATTATCCTATAAATGTCTGCAGGACCTGTAGAGATGCTGCCTCTTTTAGTTCCAAAATTTGTAATCTGTGTCTCCTTTCTCTTTGTTTTGTTTCCCCACCTTACTCATTTAACTAGATTTTGGAAGTTGGAATTTCATAAATTTTAGCTTCTTAAAAACCTATATTTCTTAACTTCCACATGGAAAATATATATATGAATATATATATTTAAAGGAACATAACGAAGACTAATTATGCATGATTAAATCTCTCTATTACTCAAATTTTTTCCTGAAAGACTTGTATTGAGCAGGCTCTCTTCTAATTGCTGGTGGTAGTGCCCCTAAGCAATGTAAGGGACCTCCAGACCAAGCTTCTTTTTTCCTTTTAATCTAAAGAAATTAACTTTGTTCTAAAAAAAAGAAAAACTCCATCACAAATATAATTTCTATTTGTAATGACTAGATGTCTACTTAAATAATTTTAGAAACATATTTTTAATGAAGACATTTTAAAAGTTCACTCACCATGTAATGGCCTGATTTTCAAGGGACCTTTGCCTCAGACTCACACTGTGTGAGTGCAGGTTGGGTGCCATGCAATGGCCCTATTTGGGTGTGAGTTAAATTGTATCATTTTCTTCATGTTGGTATTCGCACCAGTTATGACTATAAAATTTCGCTTAGCTTTACAGTTTCTTTTGCAGTCTAAATTTAAATTCATTGAAATGAAAACTGACAAAAACTTCGTCAAGACCTGTCAAAATTGTTTTACTTGATTTCAATCAATTTAATGTTTTCTATTTATAAATGAATTGGAGTGAATATCACACACTGAATTAGATTCAATTTAGAGTTCTGCTACTGAATTTAAGTAAAGATAGTTAACTTGAATATCTGAATATACTATATTTAGCTAGTCATTAACCATAATGTATTCTCCTTAGTTTTATACTTTTTATATATTTCTTCATTCTCTTTTATAAAAAGAATAAGAGATTAAAAGCTTAATGAACTTAATGACTGTGTTAATATTCTCTGAGTTTTTCTCATGATTAGACTGAGGTTACAAGATTTTGGGGGAGAAAAAT
The DNA here is from genome assembly GCF_021613505.1 of Equus quagga. Classification (NCBI taxonomy): domain Eukaryota; kingdom Metazoa; phylum Chordata; class Mammalia; order Perissodactyla; family Equidae; genus Equus; species Equus quagga. The sequence goes on from NC_060274.1 coordinate 101,059,986, forward strand.
CACACAACCTGCTATTTTCATCATATCATAACAAGAGTACATATTATATATTGTCTACCTGATTTAAGACGATTTATGTTGACCTAGATCATGTGGCTGAAGTAGTTTTTGCCAAGTTTCTCCAAAGTGATGTTATACATTTTTTTCTCCCCTTTCCAAACTGTGTTCTGCGGGAAAAAGTCACCATGCAGAGCCCGCATTAAAGGCATAGGGAATTATGCTTCCATTCTTTTAGCATAGAGTATCTACAAAATTTATTCGGAGTCTTAATATGGGAGATTTGCCTCTTCTCCTCTGTTTTAATTTATTGAATCATTTATTGATATTAGTATGTACTTATAGGTTTTATTTTAAACTTGGATTATTCCCATTTAGACAATCATTTCAGCTTTGAAAGCAGATAGCTTTATTTCTTCTTTATCAATCTGTATTCTTTTATTTCCTGTTATTAACTTATTTCACTAGGTACAATGTTCAATACAGTAGTGGAACGAGAAATTCTTGCCTGTTCCTAGGCTTAGAAAGAAATCACCAGTTTCTCACTATTAAGTATGATGTCTGCAGGATTTTTCATACATATCCTTAATTAAGTTGAGGAAGTTTCCTTCTATTCTTAGTTTGCTGAGTTTTTATCATGAATGGTAATTGGATTTTTTCAAATTTTTTTGGCATCAATTAAGATGATTACATGCTTTTTCTTCTTTAGTCTGTTGATATGATGAACTAATTAATTTTCTTTTTATTTTAAAACCACTTTATTGAGGTAGGATTAATATAGTAAAGTCTGTACATATTTGATGTATACAGTTTGATGAGTTTGAAGATAAGTACACATCTGTGAAACTTCACCACAATCTATGCCATAAACACATCCATAACCTTCAAAAGTTTCCCCTGCGTGCTTTATTCATTAGCTTTTGTGTGAGTGGCAAGAACACTTAACATAAAATCTACCCTCTTAGCAAAGTTTTAAGTATACAAAATAGTATTGTTAGCTATAGGCACTATGCTGTACAGTGGTAGATGTCTAGGATTTACTCATCTCGCCTAACTGAAACTTTGTACCCTGTGATTAATACTTCCACATTTTCCCCTTTCCCCAGTTCTTGACAACCAACGTTCTATTCTCTGCTTTTATGAGTTTGACTATTTCAGATTTATCATATAAGTAGTATCATAGAGTCTTTCTCCTTCTGTGTCTGCTTATTTCACTTCACATAACATCCTTCAGATTAATCTATACTGTTGCAAATGGCAGAATTTTCTTATTTTTTAAGACTTAATATATGTTGTTGTATGTATACACCACATTTTCTTTATCCATTCATCCACTGATGGACATTTAGGTTACTTTCACATCTTGACTGTTGTGAAAAATGGTGCAGTGAGCATGGGAGCATAAATATCTCTTTGAGATCCTGACTTCAATTCCTTTGGGTACATACCCACACATGGGCATGCTGGATTATATGGTAGTTCTATTTTTAATTTTTTGAGGAAACTCTATGCTATTTTCCATAGTGGCTGCACTATTTTATATTCCCATCAATAGTGTACAAGGGTTCGCTCTTCTCCCCAACACTTACTTTGGTTTTTGATAGTAGGCATCCTAACAGATATGAAATGACGTCACAATGTGGTGTTGATTTGCATTTCTTTATGATTAGTGATATTGAGCACCTTTTCCTATACCTCTTGGACATTTCTGTACATTCTTAAGAGAAATGCCTATTCTACTTCTATTCATGCCCTTTGCCCATTTTATAAGCAAGTTAAGTAAGTCTTTAAGTCTTTAATCCATTTTGAGCTGATTTTTGTGTATGATGTAAGATAAAGGTACAGTTTCACTCTTTTGTATGTAGATATCCAGTTTTTCCAACATTGTTTATTGAAGAGATTATTCTTTCTCCATCATATATTCTTGGCAGCTTTGTCAAAGGTCATTTGATCATATTAAGTGTGGATTTATTTCTGTGTTCTCTATTCTGTTTCATTGGTCTATGTGTGTGTGTTTATGCCAAGACCATACTGTTTTGATTACTGTAGCTTTGTAAGATATTTGAAATCAGGAAGTGTGATGCCTCCAGCTTTGTTCTTCCTGCTCAAAATTGCTTTGGCTATTTGGAATCTTTTGTGGTTCCATATGAATTTTAGCATTGTTTTTATATTTTTATATAAAAGCTACTGGGATATTGATAGGGATTGCATTGAAACTCTAGGTCACTTTTGGTAGTATAGACATTGAAACAATACTAATTCTTTCAATCCACGAACATGGATACCTTTCCTTTTATTTGTGTCTTTAATTTCTTTCATCGGTGCTTTATAGTTTTTAGTGTGCAAGTCTTTTACCTCCTTTGTTAAGTTTATCCCCAAATGTCCTTTTAATGGGATCTGTAATGATGGCTCTCTTTCATTTCTGATATTATTCATTTGTGTTTTGCTCTTTTTTCTTGGTCAACATGCCTAGTGTTAATTGTTAATCAACGTTATTGCTCTTTTCAAAGAACCTCCTTTTGGTTTTGTTGACTTTTCTCTATTGTTTTGTTGTTTTCAATTATATACTCTAATTTTGATAATTTAAAAAATTCTATCTGCTTAAGTTTATATTGCTCTTATTTCTCTAGTTTTCTTAGGCAGAAACTTAGATTATTGATATTAGCACTTTCTTCGTTTCTAAAGTGGTTATTAATATTGTTGTAGTAAATATTACCATATTTGTAATGATTTTGTACTTGTTTCGCATTTTTTGTACATTCTCATATTCATTATATGTTTAAATTGAGCATTTTATATAATCCCATTTTCTCTTCTCTCTTAGCATGTGAATTATATTTCTTCTAAAATTTTTTAGTGATTACCTTTAAAGCTTGCTATATATTTGTAACTAATCCATGTCCACTGTTAAATAACACTGCACCAGTTGATGGGTGGTCCAGATACCTTATGACAGAGTGTTTCCAATTCCTGCCTCTCATTCTTTATAGTATGGCTGTTATTCTATAAGCTGCAATCATACAATATATTTCTGCTATTATTATTTTGAACAGTTATATTTTAGATCAACTAAGAAAAAAGAAAATAAAATGTTTAAATTTACCTTCATTTACTCCTTCTTTACTGATCTTCCCTGTTTATGTGTGTTTTAGCTTGTGACCTACATCATTTCCTTCTCTCTATAAAACCTCTTTTAGCATTTCTTCCAAGGCAGTTCTACTGACAGCAATCCCTCTGTTTTTGTTTGCTGGAGAAAGTCTGTTTTAGTCTGCTCAAGTTGCCATAACAAAGTATCATAGACTGGGTGGCTTAAACAGCAGGACATCTTTTTTCATGGTTCTGGAGACAAGCAGCTCAAGATCAAGGTACCAGCAGGATTGGCATCAAGTGGGGGCTCTCTCCTTGGGTTGCACATGTTTGCATTTTTGCTGTGTCCTCACATTGTCTTTTCTGGGTACACGTGGGTGGAAAGAGAGAAAGAGAGGAAGAAAGCACTCTGGTGTCTCTTCTTACAGGGGTACTAATTCTGTCATGAGGGCCCTATCCTCATGACCTTATCTGAAACTATTCCATCCCAAAGGCCCTGTTTCCAAATACCATCACACTGGAGATTAGGGCTGCAACGTACAAATTTGGGGGAACACAATTCTTCCATAGCAAAGTCTTTTTATCCTCTTAACTTTGGAGGATAATCTCACTGGATTCAGACTTCTAGGTTGACAGGTTTTTCTTTCAATACTAAAGATTTCACTCTACTCTCTCATTACTTTCAAGATTTCTGATAAGAAATCTGATGAAATTCTTATTCTGGTTTGTTTATAGTTTCTAAGTAGTCTTTTTTTGTTTTGCTTGGCTTTTTCACTCTGGCTTCTTTCAAGATTTGCATTTTGACTTTGGTTTTCTGTGGATTGAATATGATATGTCTATGTGTAGATTTTTTTGGAATGATTCTGCTTCAATTCTCTGTGCTTCTTGAATTTGTGGTTTGGTATCTCATTAATTTTGAAAAAAATCTAAGCATTATTACTTTAAATATTTCTTCTGATCCTTTCTTTCTTTCTTCTCCTTTTGTTTTCAAATTATTCACATATTACACCTTTTGTAATTGTCCCATACTTCTTGGATATTTTCTTTTTTTCTCTTTGCATTTTAGTTTGGGAAGTTTCCATTGACGTATCTTCAAGCACATTGATTCTTTCTTCAAACATGTCCATTCATTGGTGAGCCCATCGAAGGCAATTTTCATTTCCCTCATATTTTTATTTTTATTATTTTCTTTTTATTCTTTCCCAGAATTTCAATCTGCCTGTTTATATTGCCCATCTGTTCTTGTATGTTGTCCACATTTTCCATTAGATCCTGTAGCATATTATACATTGTTATTTTAAATTACTGGTGTAGTCATTCCAAAATCTATGTCATATCTGAATCTAGTTCTGTTGCTTGCTTTGTCTCTTCAGATATATACATAAAAGTCTATATATATATATATGTATTTGCCTTTTAGCATGCCTTTTTATGTTTTCAGTGAAGGCCAGACTTGATGTATTAGGTAATAGGAACTAAGGTAAATAGGCCTTTAGTACGAGAGTTTATGGCGATCTGGCTAGGATATACGTTATGTTTACTATTTTCTGTTGTTATAGCCTTCTGAGGCTTCAGTTTCCTCTGGTGTTCTTTTTTTAATTTCCGCTGTTGTCTTTTGTTTTCACTAGAAATTCCTTCTTAAGTATAGTCTTAGCCTGGCTAGCTCAGTCGGTAGAGCGTGAGGCTCTTAAGTATAATCTCAGCCTTGCAGTTCTTTCAACTTTAGTCCTCTGTTATTTTACAGGAGCCCTGTTGGTTTTGTGATGAGAGGTGTTGAAAGGGAAGTGTTCTATAATGCTGGAATTAGGTCTCAATTTTTTAGCAGGCCTGTGTGTCTGAGCTTTGATCTTCAAAGTGCTTCTCAGTCCCCATCTCCAACTTAGGTAACACTTCGGGGCTAGAGGAGACTAGACTTGGGTGTTTCCTTTCCCCCACATTACTTAAGCTTTGGTAAAGTAGTTTCTCTTGAGGGCAGTTGGAGAACAGAAAGTTTCATGTATATTTCAAAATGGTTATCTTTCCCCACTCCCTGTGGCATGCATGAGAGGATTTTTCTTCAGTCTTCACCATGAGAACCTGTCAGGGCTCCTAGAGATAAAATTCATGAATGTGCAGGGCTCCCCTGAAGACTGAGCAGACCCCCAACTGGAGTTTTTAACTCTCAAACTAGTCCATGCTGAGCATCCTGCAATTTGTCAATCGTAATTTGTGTTCCTACAAATACTGGATACAAGAGTGGGTTTCTGCTCCCAGGAAGCTGTAATTCTTTGTATTTGCCTTTCTTTCTAGTTTCTAAGATAATAATTTGTTCTGTGACCTCAATTCTCTGATGAATCTAACAAGAGTTGTTGATTTTTAGTGTATTTAGCATTTTTCATATATGAGGATGGGAGTGAGAACTTTTAAACTCTTTATATGTCAAACCAGAAACTAGAACTTTTTAATATTTGGTTTTAATGTGTTATAAAAATTTCATAGTCCTATTTTGTCAATAAAATTGTAATCTCATCCGAATTCCTTGCAATCAAGAGTGTTCCTATAGAAGATACCCATTATACTTTGAAGAAACAACACAATTTTTTAAAAAAACTTGGTTAATTTTCAGACCTCTCTTATGCACCCCCTCAGATCCTCTGGGCTACCTTCGTGTCTTAGTTCAGCTGCCATCATAGCGGATGATTCTGTGAGTGCCGTGTGCAACCTAACACATATGCAACCTGATAGCCCCTCACCTCGTGCCCCTGGCCCTCCCTGCTGAGCTCACTGCAGTGTCTCAGCATTCACCCACATGTGCACAGTACACAAGTTCAGAGGAGTTATCCCCATGAGGGAAGTTCTGAACAATGAGAGAAACAGGCAGGTGAATAAATTCTTCCCTTTGCAGGATTGTCCTGATGAGGAATATTTGTGGCTTCTTGAAATACAGTGCCTCCAGGTCAAGCCATCAGATAAACTCAGCTATAGCTAGATCAATAATTTATTCATGCAGTGCCCTCCTGTCCATATTTTATTCCTTGTGTCCTTCATTGATATCCACTTAGTAAGTTAAAAGCACAAAACACTCTGCCTAATGATCTTTTCCCAGTGGATCTCAGAACAAGTAGAAGGAAAGCAAAAAAGAGTTCTAGAATGTTTTCATTCCTAAATGAAATCTAGTGCTATTTCCTCTTTATGTGATGTTTGCATTTCTAAATGTACGATGATAACTATATTCCCTGAAATTAGATTTCTGCAATTAGCACCTTAATTTGCCTTGCTTTGAAATGTGCATCTTGGAATTATCACCTTCCAGATGCAGAATTTCTGGATTATATTAAAGAACAGAGATTCAAACATATGGGGAAATGTTAATGTGAGACAATTATGTGGAAAAAAATTTTTTATTATAGATTTTTTCTTTAAAAATTTTGTTCCTGGCACTTTATTTTAAGAAAATACAATTTACTAATATAAAGTGTGAATTTAATAATGTTTTAATGATGAAAACAAATAACAACTGCAAATACATATGAAAAAATGTTGAAACTAGTTCAAAAGAATATTTTAGATGCAATGAAAAGTAATATGACTTTATTTTATAAACCTAAATTCTTTAATTATATTTTTTACTTCAATATTTTCACTGTCTTTTCATCTCCACATTTATTAGATATTTAACAAAATTAAAATTATAAATATGGATACGGTATATGTTTTTACTGAAATCCTTAGGTTGTTAGAATTACCATCTATTCATCTTTCTCTCTATGTATATATCCTTTTCTAACTATTTTTTAATCTACTTGTTATTGCTAATAGACCTTTTTAGTATATAAGTTCAAAAATATTTTGAAGAATCATCCAAATTCTTAGCATTAAAACATGTTTAAGAAATTATATAGTAGAAGTGATCCCAACTGCTTTGGTGGAATTGAATTATTTTCTTTCTATTATTATTGCAGTTATAATTAATGTATTCTTATACTGATGATTATGTTCACATGGGCTATGTTTTATGTATCTAATAAATGTAAAGTTTCCATCACACCAAGTTTTTTTCATTTCCTTAGCATTATTTTAATTAAAAGGAAATTTTGCAGTTTTAGTATATAGTTAACATATGAGTTTCTTCTGAAAGTTATGTGTAGCATGAGTCAATTCATTAGCAAGTCGTTGTTAAGAATTTAGCATTTACCCATTGTAATTTATTTCTGCCTTAAGTCCAATTTTAAATTCTACTGCCTATTTCATTCATAAACAAAGGTGAATTTCTAAACTAAATTTAAGATTGTATCCTCTCAAGAGCCATATCTTATCTGAGAGTGCTCTTTGAGCCCTCCAGATCCTCATGTCTTTTCAAAGGGTCTCAAGTTCCTCCATGATTGATGTCTAAAGCAAAAGGAAGGAAAGTGAATATTGGCAATACGTTTAGAATGCTAAAAAATTCACACAGAATTTTAGTGTTCAAAAGACACCTGGTTCTACTTCCTTATTTATAGTCTAAAAAATTAGATACCAAGGCTATTACAGGATAATCTACGTTATCCTAGGGAGTTTGTGGCAGAAGAACAAAGTACTAGTACACACAACAAAATCAGTGAATCTCAAAAACATTAAGAAAAAACAAAATCCAGACACAAGAAAGTACAAACTGTAGGATTCCATTCACGATGGAATCTGTATACAGTCAAAACTAGTTTATGGCAATAGAAATCATACAGCATTTGGTGAGGGGAAGGGAGAGATGGGTAAAGGGAAATACACTCTAAAAAGGCAAGAGAGTACCTTCCTGGGGATATGAAATGTTCTGTGAGGTGGTGGATTAGTCTGCTAGGGCTGACATAACAGAACAATGCAGACTGGGTGGCTTAAACAGCATAAATTTATTTTCTCAAGTTCTGGAGGCTAGAAGTCCAAGATCAAGGTGTCAGCATGTTCTATTTCCCCTGAGGCCTCTCTCCTTATCTTGAGATTGGCCACCTTTCTGCTGTGTACTCATACGACCTTTTTCTCTGTGCACTCCTGATGTCTCCTTCTCCTTTCATAAAGATCCCAGTCCTATTGGATTAGGGCTCCAACCTTATGACCTCACTTAACTTCAGTTGCCTCTTTAAAGGCTCTAAGTACAATCACATTGGGGATTAAGACTTGATACTGTAAATTTTGAAAGGAGTCACGCAATTCATTCCATAACAGGAGGGTAGACAGGTGCATTTAATTTTAAAACTCCATAAAATTGATCATTTAAGAGCTATGCATTTTATTTTCTGTTTATTAGAGCTAAATTTAATAAAAGCATAATTCCATGGTGAGAACATTTGAAAGTTGCTTTTAGCCATATGAGGGTATACTATTCATTTGAGTATATTTTTGTATTTGTATTTTTTTCAGGATACAGAGAGGCCTGATCATATGCAAAGACTGATAAATAATATTGGATTATATAAGACTTTTGCTGCTTTTATCCATTGATGTTGATGGGCTACTCTTTGCTAGTCAGATTATAAAGGACACTCTAGGCCTCATAGATTCCATATCCTCACCCTCTGCCTCACATAGTATGATCTGGAGCAGTACAATTTCAAAATATGATTTAAAAATAGAACTGGAAAAAATCTGGATAGAACCCATACTGGAATGGCTTATATGGTCTATGAGGTTGTAGGTTGTATTGTATTTGTGTAAAATCTATTGCCCACAGAAGAAAAAATATGCATGAAATAGTAATAGATAGGCCTGCGAGGTTTACTTCTTCATTTCCATTGACCACCCATGCATGGAGCATTCAAGAATAATATTTGTTGCTGTATTATTGTCAATTTTAATGAAGTGTTATCAAAGCTTTCTTGTCACAGTTATAGGAAACTCTAACAATTCAGTGAATCCAGTTGTTGGAAGTTTTTCTCTGTTATAGAAAACTATTCAATAGCAACTATGGAAGTCAGCCATACATTGCAAAGAAAATTCCTTATCTGGAGTTTTGAGGTCTTATAACTTAGGTTATGAGAAATTTCATTTCAAAGCAAAGACAATTTTCCATCAATGCCTGAGGGAAAGTTGTTGCTTATTAAAATGGTGATTTGTATTCATTTTCAAAATATTGAAATATTTCTAAATGTTGATTATACTATTTTCTTCATTGCAGGTCTGGGTGTGGTATCTCCAGGACTCTGTGAACTTTCACTGGAGTTATCCATGTGATAGTAAAAGTCCTGGAGACATTTCGGGTGTGGGTCTAGAGACTAATTTCACTGAGTGTTTTGAAGAGGCATCTCCTCCAAAGTTATAAAACTGGTACTTCCAAACCTGCTCCTCATGGGAAAACATTGAGATCCTGTTCATCAGCTTGAGTCTACAGTACTTAGACTATTTTGTTATGATTATAATGGTACTGTGTTTGGAGGAAGATTTGTAACTCTAACTTAATCTGTATTTAAAAGGTCATTAAGAAGTATGAAGCTCTAGATGTTTGGGACAATCCATGTAGATAGGGAGATAAAGGCATGAAGAGATGATACGTTTTATTTATGGACCAAGTGCTTACCTATGACTATCAAGAATCTAACCTAGTTTAAACTATTTGGGATATACAACCTCAAGCATTCATTATCTGTCAAACATACTGCAAGGACTGTAGGCGGTCTCCATGTCATAGCAGAAACAGAAGAAATTTTAGCATTAATTCCCAATAGATGGTATATTCAATCTAATAGATTTTTAGCTATTTAGCAAATATTTTAGAATGAATTAGCAAAAACACATCTGTTTCTCACTTACAAATTACCACCATGTCTTTGAAAGCTGAATGACATTGAACCTTGTTTTCAGCAGTAAAGGAGGTACAGATTTCTTTGCTGGAGAAAAATGCAAGATTTAAAATACACTACCTATAAAGAGAAGCCAATCTTGTTTTGGCCAGCCATGTTAGAAAGAAAACTGCCAAATTCCATGAGACTATGAGTTGTAAACAAAAGTTATAGACTAGTAGTGCATTGTGAAGAATAAGAATGAAAGATCCACAATTACTTGGAATAATGGTTTGCTTCCATCAGGCAGTAATTCTGAAGTAGTGTTGCTTTAGCTGAGTGCAAAAAAGCTTATTTCACAAGCTAACTAGTATTATGCAGACTATGTACTTAGAGAGTTGAGAAGCTAATCAAAAGAGGAGACAATGAAACTCATGAAAATTCCAACTGAAGGCATTGTGATATTAAAACACACATCTAGATGCCCCTCCCGAGACACACAGACACACACAAACACCACACTCACACGCACAAGAGAGAAAATATTGTCAGAAAGTGTAGGTCTCTTACCTGAGAAGAAAGTGCCTTTTTTAGCATAGATTAAAAGGAAATTATGGGCCAAAAAGTTTTAAACAGAAAGCAAGCAATTTTCATGGAAGCAATATGCCTGTTTTATTCAAACGCTGCTCTGTGAAGGCTTCTGTCAAATACATTTCTTTCCTATAAAGAAGCCGACTTTATAACCTCTGAACTTTTGTTACTTACCGAATTACAAGGAGGTGAAGATTAAATGCATCCTTTCCTGTTTAATTTATGATTTATATAATCTCTCTTTTTTTCATTCACCTTTAAAAGATAATGACTATCTTATTTTCAAGTTATTATACAATTGAACGTACCTCTACCAATTTGGAAAGTAACCTTTGCCCCAGAGGCTTGTATAAATTTAAAAGTAAATCTGCAAAATGTGTTGAAAGAATTGGATAGATTCCTACAATATTTTATTTAATTTTGTTAGTATGAGTTGTTTTATCAGCAATTTACATACCACCAATAGAAGATAGATGCTCTCAGATATAACGGCCATCACACTAATTTAAATGGTCTGAAATATGACTATTCTTCATGCTTTCTGCTCTTGTTTGCTTTAGTGCTCTTTAAGAGAGGTCCACTTTCTGATACCCATGCTATGGAATATTTTTCCAAGTTTTAACAAAAGAAATACATTCATATCAATGTAGAGAAGAAAAGTATGGCCTCATTAGGAAGATAGTCAAATTTCCTGTGTAGTGAGAGTATAATTGCTTTAAGTTTCTTACTCATTAGAGACACAGAAAGTCCAGTGTCCGAAGCTCTGCTTTGGTCTGCAGGCTTTATTAGTTTCCCTAATGAATGCCAACACTGCTCCAGCAGTGAGAGCAAAAGCAATATGTAGAGAGAATTAGAAAGGAGGGAGAGGAGTCAGGGAGTTATCAGGCCATAATGAAGCTTGTAATTTTAGCCCAAAACAATGTACTTGCAGACATTAGACCTGATATCTTATCCTGGAGAAAATTAATAAGTTCTTCTGTCTTTCTGTATCTCTGTGTAGCTATTAGATTTCCTCCCCTCCCCCTAGGCCAGGCATGCTATGAAAAATAAATTAATCATTTGTGTAAAAATGTTTATATTACCTAATTACATTTTTAATTGTAGACCTATTTACAGGCCAGAGGAATAGAAGTAACACTATCCTGGCAGTCTTCCTGTTATACAGAAAGAAGTTACATATCAAAACATCCGAAATGACCCTTAAGAGTTTTTAGTCTTTAAAATGCAAGCCTTGTTCTACTTCTGAGGCAATGGTGGTGTTCTCTGAAAAAAATTCTGTGAAAAAGGTGGCAAATTGAAAATGTTTACTTCTAGTGAACATTGGAAAAAGTGTTAGTTCCTGTCTATTCTGACTCTGTTTTAAAAGGCTATTTTGAAAGATGTGGAGCTATAGACTGTAATATGATTTTCAGATATCACTACCTGGGCTCTGCCCTTTCAATGAGACTGAACGTTGCCCTCCATCTCTCCCAAGTGGGTCAGTGAACGAAGCGGTAATTGAAGAGAAACTGGATAGGAGCCTTTCCTCACTCTGCACCCTTGCCTTAAATACCAATATATAATAATTCCAAAGCTACAGAGTGGGGAGAAGGAGATTCCAGTAGAAAATCTAAACCCAGCTGAATGAGAAAGAAGACCCCCTCTGCTCCCAGTGTATTTTTTTCTCAGCATTAACACAAATGCTGCCTTCACTATTCACTCAGACATGGTGATTAAAAACCCTTTCCGGTAGCAGGATCCATTTGAGTATAGTGAAAAGATAAATCCTTCCCCGTAGCCCTATGCCTGACTTCCCCACAGCTTCCTTATAGCCATGTGGACCACCCAACCACATGATCTAGGGGAAAGCAAAGGTGATCTGACATTTTCCAGAGAAAGATCCTGCTCGCCCACATTCTAGCTGTGACCTCTGCTTTTTGTCTCTATACCAATAAGCTGGGACCAATAATACTATATCACAGGATTGACTTAAATTATAAAACTTTAAATGAAGTGATAACTGTAAGACATGAAATGAAAATATTTTAATGTTCCCTGAAATGTTAGACTAAGAACAAAGTAATGTCAAGTTATTGGGAGACATTAGAGTATAATGAGATGAAATGAAAATCAATAGACAGAGACATGTGACTTTGAGATTAGACATTGCTTCTAATTTGGTTGTTGGAGCAAGTCAACCACTTAGCCTAAGGCTGCTTTTTTCCATGTGCATAAAGGGTGAGTGTGGGTAGGCCATCAAGATGATATCAATGCACCTTAAAATAGCCACCTTCTAAGAGTTTAGGATGCTCTGATGACAGATCTCTTTTTGTGCCATTTCCTTCATATTAAAGATGAGAATGCGTCAGTGATTATTTAAATCAATGTTCGCATAGCAGCCTCTAGTTAGATATATATTCAAAACCTAGATTTCTGGGTGAATTCTGACTTCTGAGATACGCCCCTCTACATAATGCTTTTTTAAAAGCAGTTTAGAATACTGTCAATGTTACATACTTCTCTTCAGACAAATGAACTGAAGACTTTTTTACATAAACAGAAATTATAGTGTCCCTCAGTTTCTGAATTTTCTGTTTCTTAAGACAAAATATAATTACTTAGCAAATGTGATGACAAACCAAATGTCAGCATCATATCGTTAAACGAGAGATAAATACAATGATGGTGGAAGTACCATTTCTTGAATTTCTATAAAATTTAAATTACATTTATATTGTTCTCTCTCACCCAAAATTGGCCCTTTTAGAATTTTAACAGACATAGTCTATTAATTTTACACAGGGAAAAATCCACAGAATCACTGTAATCTTCCTGCAAAATTAATGAGCTCTTCCACAACTTTAGAACTAGAAAGAAGTTAAATTTTTAAAAGCCTTGGGCTATTTCTTTGAGAAATATATAAGCAGATGTGTGATTAAAAATGATTTAAGGGGGCTGGCCCCGTGGCAGAGTGGTTAAGTTCGCTCTCTCCACTGCAGGCGGCCCAGTGTTTCGTTGGTTCGAATCCTGGGCGTGGACATGGCACTGCTCATCAGACCACGCTGAGGCAGCGTCCCACATACCACAACTAGAAGGACCCACAACGAAGAATATACAACTATGTACCGGGGGGCTTTGGGGAGAAAAAGGAAAGAAATAAAATCTTAAAAAAAAATGATTTAAAAAGTAATAATGACTAAAATAATTGCCATAAACAGTGGACTTATTTCTCTATGTAGTGCCTCAATGTGGAGCTTCAGAGGAGATGCCACTGAAGGAAATAGACCTTTTCAAGCATAAAGAGGTATCCTATTTTTTTTTCATCCTCTTGTGTGGTTTACTTTTCATCCTCTTGGGTGGTTTTCTTTTCTCTGGTCTATGGAAAAGCTCTTACTAAAATATTTGGGAACAATGTGTTGGCTCTCAAAGAAAGGGTGGGTGTAGGAATTGGACAGAGATGAATAGTTAATCCAAGCATCACAAGCAACTATATTTAGAAGAAGAGAATATGCCATTCTTATTTTCAGTAGGAGGCATGCTTTTTTCTTTCTTAATTATCAAAAAGATCCCAGTGATCATTTCCTTCATAAAACTTTATTGACATCATGATATACGGTGTGGTTTTACTACATATGCATTAATGATGCTTTAAAAATAACTTCATTTTTGTGTGTCTTCAAAACATTCCTCTGACCTAATGTGAATATGAATAAATTTTATATACACACTTTTTTTTTTTTGTCGGGTAACTATATAACCATATGGCTGCATTCAGAGCTTGTGTTAATTAAATTTTATTATTTAAAAATGATCTCTAGAAATGGTGCATGCAGACTTAATCAGATATAAACATAGTTAACTGAAACTCCAGCAGTTTGAGTCAGAGAAACTCACTGTTTGAATTTAGGATTTGCGTCCTAAGAGAGAGAAAGCATCCAAGTCCTTCAGCATCTCAGTATAACTTATTGGCCAAGCAAAATACTGTAATGGAAATATCACTTGGAGCATATGACTTCCACTTCTAATTAATTCAACTTTAGTCCCTATTTTCCAACATGAGACATTGGTTAGAGAAAAATGAGGAAGGAATATATTAGAATCAGGTGATGAGTATTCTTGGAACAATTATGTCACCAATTAGTTCCTTGACATTGAGTAAGATCCCAAACCTCTCTTACGTGCAGTTTTTTAAAATCTCAAAATGGAGAGAGTCATGTCTGTTTGCATTTCTCACAGGACTACTGCAAGTGCCTGCAAGATCTTTAAAGTCTATAAAGGACTATACTAACACTCACCAAAATGATTGATAATGAAAGTACAGGCCTGTACAATGTGCTTTATGGGCCTTTGTAACAATAGAAAATCAATATTTACTGATATCTCTAACAAATAACATTAAAATGTCTCTAAGTATCAAAAATGTTATAGGTAGCTTCTCATACCCTGATTAGCATTCAGTGTTGTAGTAATGTTCTCCATTCCAATGTAATATTCAGATTTTAAAATACTGATGTTAATACTGAGGCACAGAAATCCATTAATTCATTTATTAAATATTATTGAGCCCTTATTAGGCATGAGGCATTGATAAAGAAATATTCAAGAATCAGGTAAAGAACCTGATGTTGATAAATTAGCATGCGAGATTCAGGTAAATAACGAGTTGTTCTTAAATATATATTTGTTATCCAATTCATGACAAAGGGACCTAAATTTGAAACAATATTATATAAAGTAAAAAGTATACAATTCATAAAAGAATGGCAAAGAATCAATTTTGGAGTTCAGAGGAAAAAAGAATCCTTCTTCTTGGGTACTTGGATTTGTTTGCTGTGGCTGCCATAACAGAATACACAGACTGGGTGGCTTAAACCACAGAAATTTCTCTCTCATAGTTCTAGAGGCTGGAACTCCAATGTCAAGGTGACAGCAAGGTTTGGTTTCTTTTGAAGGCTCTCTCCTTGGCTTGCAGTTGGCTGGCTTCTCACAGTGTCTTCGCATGGTCTTTCCTCTGAGCGTGCACGTTCTTCGTGTTTCGTTGTGTGCCCAGATTTCCTCTTGTTACAAGGACACCAGTCAGATTGGATTAAGGTCCACCAATGTGATCTCACTTAACTTTAATTATTCTTTTTGTGTGTGTGTGTGTGTGTGAGAAAGATTGTCAGTGAGCTAACATCTGTGCCAATCTTCCTCTCTTTTATGTGGGATGCTGCCACAACATGGCTTGACTAGCTGTGGTAGGCCTGTGCCTTGGATCCGAACCTGCGAACCCTGGCCTGCAGAAGCAGAGCATGCAAACTTAACCACTGTACCACCGGGCTTGCCCCTCGTTTAACTTTAATTACTTTTTGAAGCCCTCATCTCCAAATACAGTCACATTCTGAGGTACTGGGTACTAGGTCTCCAACATACGCATTTTGAGGGCATGCAATTTGCCTGTAATAGTATCTGAAGGGAATCTCAAGGCTGACATTTGTAAAGAAAATAAAACTTAGTAAAACTACATATGTAAGACTCTGAGAGTTACTCCTAAATTGAAGTATTTTGTTAATTTACTTTTAATGTAATTCCTAATATATTAATGTTTACATTAACTGTATAGTTATTTATTTTCTGTTTTTACTGCATTTTTTTTGTTTCTTTATTCTCTCATTTACTACCTTATTTGGATTAATTGTATGTATGTTTATTATTTCAATCTTCTTCCTCTATTGGTTTGTTAATGATTATTTCTATTCCTTAAGTTTTTATCCTAAAGAATAATGCTTTCATTTATCTTTGACATTTTAGCCACCTAATATGAATTGTTACTGTTACCACTTTCCAGTTGATGCTAGATCTTTAGTCTTTTTCTACCACATTCTGTCCATTTGTGTTATTCTAGCCATGGATTTCAGGTCCACATGTAATTTAAGTCCTAAAATATATTATTATTGAATTTTAAGTCAATATTTATTCATATTGATCCATGTTTTTGCCCTTTTGTCTTTCTTCAATTCCCATTCATCTGTCTGGAATAATTTTCTTTGGTTTGAAGAATTCTTTTTCATATATATTTTACTTCAGAAAAAAATCATGCTGAATTATCTTATCCTAATTACGTAGCAATACTTTATTTTATTTTAAGTTTGAAGGATAATTTTGAAGATATAATTGAAGACTAGCAGTTGTTCTCTTTCAACAGTTTAAGATGTCATGGAGTTTTTCTGTGGCTTTCCTCTTTCTTTTTTTTTTTTTTTAAAGATTTTTTTTTCCGGGCTGGCCCCGTGGCCGAGCGGTTAAGTTTGCGCGCTCCGCTGCAGGCGGCCCAGTGTTTCGTTGGTTCGAATCCTGGGCGC